>NW_009232574.1:41353-61397 GCF_000690835.1 Fulmarus glacialis
ACAGATGGGATATTGGGGTAAGGAACCATGCATCACCCCTCCCACAGAGCTTGCCTCTACGTCCTGAACCACGGGCAATTCAAAGCATGGAGAAAGACGCTCAGGTTCGTGTGGATGTCTGCAAACGTGACAGCATCTGCTAGCGCACGAGGGGAAGAAATACTCCAGCCTTCAAGGAGTGCATCTCAGTGGGGTAGCAGGACCCACCGCCTGGGGTCTGGGGACAGTCATGAAGACCCACCGTCTGTTTGTGACCGGCTATATGCCAGGGGATCGTGCCATGGCTTGGCTCTTCCATAAGAGTTTGTTGTGTTCACCTCTTTATGGGGAAGGTGTAATTTTCCCTGAAAACTGGTATAAATTAACACAAACCCTTACCAAGTGTCTACTCTCAATGACAGGCTGACTCCAAGGCCGCCTTCTGCGAGAGCTTCAACAGACATGGGACACAGGAGAAGCCTGGCCACCGGGTTAGCGCCGCGCATGTTGCAGATCTGACTTGCTGCTGGCCTTGCTCATAGCAGGGCATTTCTGAGTAGACACAGCTTTGGCTGGGAGAGCTGACCGGACATGAATCGCGTGGGGCTGTCTGCATCCAGGAGAAGCACTTTCTGCATGCAGCAGGATTAAGAGGAGTGGGAGAAATACTCCAGACTTCAAAGAGGATCTAGAGATCAGCTCGCTCCAGGGACTGGCAGCAAGGTAGTTTTAGTCCATGTGTCATGAAACATGCTAAAGACCGATGGAGGCTCTCAGAAGCTACGTGCAGAGAGACTTTCTCAGCCTTGTTCGTGGTCACAGCCCAGAGGCAGCGATGGGCCTTGACAGAAGATGTGTCAGCACTGTTGCCTTCCAGGTCTTTCCTAGTGCTTGTGTTCCAGCACAAACTGCAGCGCCTGAGGGATGGACATGCAACCACCACCCTGGGAGAAGTGGTCCATTGTGGAATCCAGCCTGGATCATCCTCGAGAGACAAAGTGCCTGGGAGGGATGCAGCGGTGCAGTAAGGGCTGTCCCTTTGCCTTCTCCACTCCGAGACACATTGCTCAGCCCACGGGAGGCCAGCAGCCATGGAGGGCCCAGGACCTGTGTGAGGACTAGCCAATCTTCTTTGATTACCAGCAGATGGAGGATGCACGCAAGAGAGAGATAATTAATTAATTGTGACTTTCCCTGCCTCCAGACTTTGGTTGCTATTGATCTCAGTTTTATCTGGAGTAATAGAGACAATTAAGAGGGGACACAGCAGCAGAAGTTAATTACCAATGGAATGGAAACTGTGTCTTTCAATTTATTAAACTTTTATCACAAAGCAGCACTGCTGCAGGAGCACAGGGAGAGACAGTGTGCCTCCCCGCGTCCTCCGTGCCGAGCAGGGCACTCCCCACTCTTGACAATCAATAATAAATGATAAACCCATCCTCCTTCTGCGCAGGGCCAAGGCTCCTGTGCCAAACCCCAGGGAACCGAGCCCCGGCAGGAGAGCATCTGGGCTGCCCGATGGGATCCTGCAAGCTGGTGCTCAGCCCTGCCTGCACCCCACCGGGCCGGCAGCTCTTGCGGGCAGGAGCTGCTCTGATGGTGCCGGGGACAACTCGTTGCTATTCCTGTCCTGAGCCTTGGGTGGAAGGCAGCCCTGCCCGCCCACAGTGCAGGCACGGATGCTGTGGGCAGAGGAAGCAGCACTGGCTAGTTGGGGGGGGACTGGCCGGTTCACAGAGCTTCACAGGTCACGGCTGGGTTTAGACTAGCTCTCGGAGGTGGGTTTCAAACAGCCTCAGGGACACATCCCCCCTGCTAGCCTGGCCAAGATACACATTACCTCTGACCAGGGCAGGGCTGCAGCAGGCAGCCAGGAGGGCTGGTACTTCTGCCCCTCGGCACCACGGCTCTGCTGACCTTGACAGGAGGCTTGGATGTCAGGCAAGGACCAGGGATGGTCCTGCCTTCCTTCTCTCCACCTGGCCAGCTTCATCCCACCCTCTCCTCTGCTGCCTCCTCTGCACATCCTGGCCCAAGCCCAGCTGTCTGGGGACTGGAGACCAGCATCTGAGACAGAGGCTGAGCTCTCTCTGCTCTTCCCACAAAACACGGGAAAAAACGATTTCTTAAATATTGCATAATTCTCTGAGGGTGACAGACCAAATGACGTGACATAAGGGGTCTGGCTTGGACCTGTTTTCAGCTGTACCAACCTACAAAACGCTGTGCCTCTCTCCTTATCTTCATGCCTGTCTTCTGGCTGGTGAAAGTGCTCCCACCTGCCTGCTGTCCCCTCCCCGTCCTGCCCTCAGGGTCTCCCCCCAGATGCCCAGTGATCTCCCACACCTTTGTCTCCAGGGCATTTAAGGCAGTGACCATGTAAATGAGTCTCTGCTGATCGTGCAGGAGCAGTAATTAGGTGGTTGGTTTGCTCTTACCTCTCTTTCCAACAGTTCCCAAGACTGTGTTTGGCTTTGTGCTCCCCCACAGAGCTGGAGTTGTCCATAAGACCTCACCTACAACCTGCTAACAGCTAACTCCAAGAATCATTGGGGCTGTACAGTTGATGTTATTGCCTCCCAGACAGATAGCGTCAAAGTCGGATCATATTGCTGAGGGTCTTGTCCAGCTGAGTTTTGAAAACCTCCAAGGACAGAGATCCCACAAGCTCCCTGAGCACCCATCCTGGGGCTGCACCACTCTCAAAGGGAAGAAGTTTTTGATTATGTCCCATTGAGCTGGATGCCGTCCTTGTGTCCTCCTGCTCTTTCACTCTACATCTCTGGCTCTGCCTCCTTTAAAACCTCCACTTAAGGCAGTGAAAGATGCAGTTAGATCTCACCCATCTCTCCCTTCTTTAGGCTGAACAGATGTAGTTCCTTCGGTCTCTTTTTGTATGTCCTGTGCTCCAGCTCCTGACCACCGTGGTGGCCTCCATTGGACTTGGCATTTCTCATGCAGTAGGGTGGCCAAAACTGGGCTCAGGGCTCCGTTGTGGCTCCCTGAGTGCTGAGTAGAGGGAATGATGACTTTCCTTGACGTGCTGGGTGTGCTTTTTCTAACGCAGCCCATCTGAGGACAGCCTTCATCACTGAAGGGTGCATCGCTGGCTCAGCCTGACCTGACCCGACCCACACAGCCTTGACCAAACTGGAGATTTCTGTGTCACCAAAAACTTTATCTGGTCCTTTATGAACATGTTGATTGCTCACATCCCAGAATGGACCCAGTCGGGTAACCTCTCTTCACGATGAAAAATGACTGTTTATTTGCATTCATTTAAGACAGTTCAGTTTCTTTAAGATTCTATTTTGAAGCATCATGTCAAAAGATTTTGACACGGTATCACTGACTGCTTCGCTGAGGTCACAGGTTTAGGATTCACGGTCCCATTCTTAATATGAGGCGACACTGCACTGGACTGCGAAGGGAAAGGCACTCTGGAATATCTCACTTGCTGATGGCTGAGTGTGCACGCTATTAGAAATTAAGCAGTTGTGGGCCTGACCAGTACTTGAATAGGGTACGGGTTTTAAATCCCTGGTATGGTAGGCACAAGCCAATTAGTCATGCTTAAATACTTGGGAGATTGCTGAAGCCCCGAGCCTCAGCGAGCTGTAAGACTTAATTCTGCCCTGCTAGTGAACTGATTTGCAGGAAAAGAGGGGAGGAGATATTTTCTCAAGGTGAAATGGATGTTCTTGGAGGATATGCGGTTTTAATGCAGTTAGATACTTGGCAGATTAACTCCCACAGCCTTGTTAGCCTACACTGGGATTCCCAGGTGAAGCAAACATGAAAAACACAAAGAAAACAATCTACAGTCAGAGAGATTTGCAGAACGCAACTTTCTGTGGCAGCTCTTACCCAGTTCTGGTGATGCTGCAATGCAGCAAAGAGAAACACAACTTTGGAGTCAAGGTGGAGGCAGGGCAGAGGGCAAGCCCTGAGCACCCTGGTTAAGCCAGTGCCAGGCTTTGCACCAAATTACCAACACGGTTTAGCGGTGCATTAGGCAATGCTAGGTTAACGGTTGGACTTGATGATCTCAAAGGTCTTTTCCAACCTAAATGATTCTCTGATTCTATGATTCTATGATGCCCACTCCAGTCCGGTGCGGGTGCCTGGCTGCTTGCCCCAGGCAGGCAGGTCCAGCCTGGATGCCACGTCCCTTGCAGCCCTGCCTGCTACATTTGCAAACACTTTTGCCAGCCCTTCCTGGGGAATCTGCTCAGCAGCTATGTCCCTCCCGACCCGAAATGGGCTGGGGCATCTCTCATTTACATGTCACTCAGAACATCCTCCTGCTCGCCCACGAGTCCTAAATTCAATCTGATTTCAGTCTGATTACTTTCCCCTCCACTTGAGAGAATTAATTAATCTCCAGCTCTGCTCCGGGTTTTTTTTCCCAATCGATAAAAGGAGGAAGGAAAGGATGGTGTACCTGTCATTAATCATCATTAAATTAGTGACTCTGGAATTAGCTCGCCATGAAAGCCAGCACTTGTGCAGCAGCAGAGCTCTGCCACCTCGCCGTACAGCAAGACCTGGACGTCTGCAGAGTTCGTGCAGTGAGAAACTGAGGTCTGAGAGAGGAGTGACCTACACCTGGATGCTGCATGAGGGAAGGGATGCAGAACCTCCTTGGCGTCAGAGGAAGGACTCCACCACAATGAAGCATCTCTATACAAACAGGTACTTGCAGCTCCAGGTGCCTCAAGCCAACGCTCAAGCCAAGCCAGAGCTTCACGGTCACTGATCAGCATCACCCATATCCCCCTTGAGGTGGCCATCCTGATGCTCAGTGCTGGCTCCATGCTCAGATGGCCCCATAGATGGTTTCCCTTCCACCCCGCACAGCACATGGCCTCCACGTCCACAGGGAAGATAAAGGATTAGGAAGGAGCTTCCCCGCATGCCCTGCATCCCTGCACCTATGGGGATGAAGTGATGCTGTCCCCTGCCCTCATTCCCTGCTCTTGCTCCTGCCTCTTCGGCCTCCGCTTTGACCTGGAGCAGGAGGCTGAGCCATTATGGTGGCAGCACGTGGAGCAGGAGTGGTGGGATCAGAAGGAGAGCATGTCCACCTGTGGCAGTGGGTGACTAGCACACAGTGAGTTGTATGAGCAAATGTATCTAAAGACGGGTATATCCATATTTGCACTGCATGTTTTCTTCCCCTGGGCACATTTGAGTTCCTGGTCCTCATGCCTCTTCCTGACCACCTTTTGCTACAACTTTGATCAACGAGCATCTGCTTTGCCTTACACAGAAATGCTCTGGTTGTGCTATGGGACGAAGTGACGGTGATGATGGGACTGTGCTGGGGCAGTGGCTCTCAGGTCACACCTCTGTGGACCTGGTGTCTAAATGACACTTCAGGCGATGCAAAGCATCTGCCCGGGTCTGGAGGGTTCGTCTCTGCCTTCCCTTGACAAAATGCGTCGTGCCTGACCTTCACCAGCACATAGACATAGGCACCCCTTTGCTCTCCCACACCATAAACGTCCTCTCCTTGATGCTGTGAAAGCCAGTGGCCACATCACATCTTTACAAGGGCTTGGACACGTGGACAGGGAGGTCATCTCCTTCCACGGCACCCCTTGCTCACACAAACACTGCATTTCTCCCGTTAGCCACAGCTAACAGCGCCTTTGCCTGCAGTAACCTGTAATGCTCTTTCAAGAGCATTGCTTTCCAGGATGCAGCCCCCATCTGACAAGTGTGACCTACCCTCCTCAGCCTTTGATGTGCGACCTTGCCTCTGCCCTTGTTAAAATGTTTCTGAAATGAGCCCACCTTAGCCAGGATGCAGTATTACACCGTCATTACTGATCGCACGTCTCGCTTTCTCTCTGTCTCCCTGTAAATAATGTATCTTAATAACTAAGCACGCAGAGCCGCCTCCCTTTTAACAGACACTGCCCAGAGTAGCTGTGCTGAGGAAGCGCATTCGCTCTTGCTATGCCTCAAAGCACTTCATTAGTACATCAGAAAAGGCCAGAAAAACAATGCAAATATTCTGATCCGCCAGTGCTTTCAGAAAGATTTACCATCCCCACCTGGCTGTGCCGGGTCCGGAGCATCTCCCTGCGCCCAGCTCTGCTGCAGCCTTGTGTCTGAGCCCTTCTGGGGGACTCTCTGTCCAGCTCCCCTTGAAACCCCCCTAATGTTGGGGTTCCCAACCTGCTGTGTCCTTGGGGCTGCAGGTTTAACCCCTCAGGGACTGCAGGATGCTTCCCACCCCCTCCTTCTTCTCCTCCCCTCTTCCTAAGCTGCATCGCTCTTTTGGCTGGGGCGTCCTGTCCCTCCCTGGTGACGGCTCTGGTCAGATCGCCAATCCTGGTCCTGTCGGGCACCACCAGTTTGGAAAATCTCCTACCAGAAACTTTTCCCTTTCCATGTGCAATGCTGGTGTTGCTGCTGGCAATGGGAGACCAGGTCAGGTCATCCCCAGTGCTGTTGGGGTGATACTCCAGGCGAAAAGAGCAGAGCGTGCAGGGGAGATGTCCTCCACGGCTGGCCTGGCGAAGGTGGGCATGAAGACCCTGCTGCTACTACCCATAACCCAGCCCCAGCAGCAGGCAAGAAACGCTCTCAGCACCAGGAAGCCTGGCTCCCGGGACTGCCATTAAATTTTCTCCCCAAGACTTGTCAGCAGCCGTCAAGACTTGCTCTCCTCAGCCTATGCTGTTGGCAGAGCAGCCAGAAATCAGGCAGGAAGACGAGCTGCGGGTCGGCTGCAGAAATAACCTGTGCCAAACACACCCACTGTCACGGGGGCATTTTCCCCTGGTGTAACACTTCTAAAAAAAAAAAACCACTCTATTTTGAGTTATAAGCCTCAGTGAAAATAGATCCAGAGAAAAGTGTGCGGTGGACGCACGCACGGCAGTGTGTGACTGTCCTTGCTGTACCTGTACTTACGTAGCATGTTTGTGCATCCATGTGTGTCTGCGTGCCACAGCTCCCGCCACGCTTCACGTTTCCACGACACGCGTGCCCGCACACAGCGCACACGTGTGCGACCCTTCCTGCTGCGCCCTACGCCACGGGTGTACGAGTAGTGCCCCGTGCACAAGTGGGTGACGGCACTTGGGTTTAAAGGGTGTACAAACCGTTCACGCGTGGGGGTGGTGTGTTTGATTCCGTGTTTGCCTGTGCCTGCATGCACCCTGCACGTGTGCCGTACGTGACGGAGCCTGCTGCACCCTGCGTGTGTGTGTGTGCAATGCACGTGCGTTGCAGGCAGCTCTTCCCACTGCAATCCACGCTTATTCTCCTGGCTGTCAGGACCAGTCCTCCCACCAGAGCCAGAGCAGGGAGTTAAGCTTAAAAGTCTATTAAAAGCTTGAAAAACAACACAGCTTTCCCGCTTCCCCTGCTTTTCAAATTGCCAGTGTCTTTTAATCCCTTAGTCAAGGCATAAAGGGTTTGGGGTCGGCACAGGACCAGGACCCATCCGTCTCTCCCCACAAACGACTGGGCTGAGCGTGCTGCCCTGCAAACCGGGTAGCCGGGATCGCCCTGCCGAGGGAGTGCAAATCTCCACGCAGCTCCGCAGGATGAAGGGCTGGGGCGAAGTGCACCGGTGTGTTAAATAATGCCTTCCTTGCCAAAATGAAAACTATGCCTCTGGTGCAACCCCTGAACTGAGAGCTGGGGGAGGCTCAACGGCTGGAAGAGATGATCTGAGATGTTCACTGAAGATCCATGTCCACGGGCCATCCCTGTCTACAGGATCGCAATGACTCCACCTCTGTGCCCACTAACTGGAAGCTCTCAGTGGGATGTGAAGGCTGCTGATGACAAATAAAGTCACCATCACTGCCAGGGGCCCAGTCAAACCAGTACTACTCCACTCTTGCTTTGCTGAGCAAGCCTGGAGCTGCACTTGCAAAGCCAGTGTGCTCCTTTGCACAAGCCTCTTCCCCTGGAAAGCCTCTTGCTTGCACCAAGTGGGTAACACCAGCTGAATTTGCCACAATTCAAGGTGTTATTACAATGAATGTGAGCGTGAATTAATAATGGCACTTTGAGGCCGCTCTCTGTGCTTGCCTGCATCCCTCCTGCTGCATGACCGGCTCTGTGCTGCTGAGGAACTGCATACATGCTGCTTCATTTTGCAATAATAACAGCCTTCCGCTAAGAGAGATAAACAGTGTGCGGAAGTTTTGCTGGCAAAACACAACTCCAAATGAACTGCTAGAAATGGTTCACAAAAGGCTATTTCCAGCTACTCCACCCAGCTGGAGCTGGCTCTCCTCCCTGTCTGTTGTCATCGCAGAGGATGCATCTGCATCTGTCGCAGGAGGGTTGCCGCACAGAGAAAGGAGGCAGGGAGGAGCGCAGGCGGCAGCTCGCTGAGAAGGTTTGGGAGAGCCAGAAAAGGGGCTGCAGCAAGGTGCCTCAGCGTTCATGCACCAGGCGCAGACAAGGGACGCAGCCGTGTCAACCACGTCTCCAAATGGCATCCCCAACACAGCCCATCCAGGCTGGGAGGTGTGTGCAGGCACCGTCCCCATCCTCCAGCGACCTCCCGCGCTCTTCCCTGGCCGCTCAGCGGCCCGTTGATGCTGTCAAGTCCTGGGGTCCGTAAGGAAAGCAAGTCCTAGCTGCCGCTGCTGCTCATTCACGCAGGGGTCTCATCAAAATGCAGAGCATCCTTTACTTCTGGCCAGCTTACAGTAAGCAGTTGTCAGACACTTCTATAATCCCAGGTATAATAAACCTTCCCCGGCTCCCTGATTCCTGTAGCTGTCATGTGAGCCAGCTGTGCATGAGGAAAACACTTTGCATGCAGATAATTTATCTGTCCTCAATCTGATCCAAATAACACCCCTAAGCACAATCAGACAGCAACTGCTCCTCCTTCCAGAGTCTGGTTTTAGGACACGGGATGAGAGTTTGCAC
The DNA here is from genome assembly GCF_000690835.1 of Fulmarus glacialis. Classification (NCBI taxonomy): domain Eukaryota; kingdom Metazoa; phylum Chordata; class Aves; order Procellariiformes; family Procellariidae; genus Fulmarus; species Fulmarus glacialis. The sequence goes on from NW_009232574.1 coordinate 50,249, forward strand.
TCACAGGGGTCATCCCATGAAGGACCATTTAGGACCAGTTGCAGAGCAGAGTCTCCCTGCAGGGCTCTGGGGTTGTCCAGAGAGCAGGGCTGAGCCATCAGAGGGGATGGTGAAATGCACTGGTGCAAATTTATCACTAGCACTCGTGAAGAGGGAGATGTCTGGTTAAGACGGATGCCCCGGAGTGCTTCTCTCCAGCTTGCAGTCCTGCCAGCTTTCCCTTGGGGTGGATGTCCTGCTGGTGATTCCCATCTGTTCCTCCCCTGCAAAGACCCCATAGAGTTGGATCAGAAAGCAGCAGGATCGGCTCTGCTGAGACTACTGCTGAGGCAGAAAGGCACAGGAGAAATGCTGCCTCGGAGATGCCAGGAACCCTCAGCGGTACAGCCCTGGGGGCTTGGGGACGACCACTGGCAAACAGGTTTGATTAGAAATTAAGCAGCATCCAAAGCAAAGTGTGATATTTAATAAAGGGTGAGGAGATGCAGCGCAGCCCAAGGGCCAGGCTGTCAGCTCTGCAGCCCCGAGACCTGAGGCGTAGCCCAAGGGAAGGCTCCCCATCAGGCACACAGGGCATACAGAAGGTCATAGCTGCCGCTCAGCACACGTCTGGACCTCAGAAGCACAGGGAAAATGCTGCCACCCCCAGGGACATCTATAGTCTATGTCCTTAAGTCTCCCAGAGACTTAAGGAATTTAGAAAGGCTCCTCAGTGTCACCCTGGGGGTGCTGGCGGACTCCCTGCTCTGCCCCAAACCTATTCCAGACCTCCAAATCAGGCCTGGCTTAAAAACCGTTATTGATTGTGGATTCTCATCCTCAGCTTTTGATGTCTAAACTGACAGCAGCCTTTTGATAAAGTTTTGGGGCTCTTCCTTCACTAGATGGGCAAAAATGTACTTGTCTTAGGTGGAAACTGAGTTTTACGCTTAATCTCATGACTCAAGGAAGCGGGGCTTTAAAAAATACATCTTTATCAGAGGACCTGAAAGAAAGGCAGTATCCCTTCCTGATTCTCCTCTGAGAGAAGGGCATGGGCAGAGAGGGAACAACGATTTTGCTGTTGAGGAGCCAGGTCTCAATGAAAAGTCAAGCAGATATCACCGCAGGGCTGCAGACGACAGTCTCTCACCTCCAGATCCAAACCACAAAGTAACTGGGATGCTGAAAGAGAGGCTTTGCGTGTCACGCACTGAGCTAGCGAGATCCCAGAGGAGCAGGAGGATGCTCATCTCCTGGAAGAACAACATCATGGGCAGAGTTTCTTCGTCTTCTCTCCAGAAAGGGGATTCTTCTCTCCCTTTCTGTATATCCAGCGGATGCAGCACTCACCAGAGACGAGTGCAGGTGGTTCCTATGCTGATTCCCAATCTCTTTGTCGTGAAATTGTTGGTTTCAGTATTTATTCTTAGTTGGAAACATATTATGCTGGATCCAAAAGCTGAGAAAGGTGAAGGATGCTGCAGCTCCCTGTCCCCAGGTCCACCCAGTAGTGAGGCTGAAAATGTGTGTTCCCAGCAGGCACACACATGCAAAGCACACATGTTCTTCATATATACCTGTATACCTATATACCTGGACGGCACCCAGGTCACAGACAGACACTCAGAGCACTCACACGAACATCGACAGCACCGATGGCCTCATCCTGCTCCCCTCACTGGCTAAGCAGGATGGAGGTCCACTAGTGAGAATATATAAATATATATATTCTCCATATATATGTACTCACACACATATGTGCAACATGGATCCCTCCAGCAGCTGGGCTCAGACACCCAGTTTTCCCACAATAAATCCAAAAATGCTCTTCCTCTGCATCCCATGAGGGGTCTCACACCCCTACGCAGCAACCCCCTTGGTCCAAAAGGTGACCTGGGGAGCTGCTCCCAGTGACTCATGGTGACGGGTTTCACACCTCGACGCTGGGGCTGATGGCTCTGAAGAGGCCCTGGACAAGGTGGTTGTTCCTCGGGAGTCTGTAATCTGGGTTCCCACCTGGCACTGTGTCCCTGCGCTCCTCTGGGCTTGTGGAGCTTGCCCTTTGGTGGGCTGATGGCTCTCCTGTGATGAGCCTGGGAGAAGCCCCAGGGTATTGTTTGGACTCCCTCTCCTGCCATTGTCTCTTTGTGCTCCTTTGTGGGTGTGCAGATGAGATTTTATCACATACTCTCATGTTTAAGTGTGATAGATACCTCTATCTATCCTAACCCCTCCAGGAGCCAGGAGTGTGGAAGGACCACCTTGGACAGAGCCCTTCCAGCACGCAGAGTGCAGGCAGGGTGCAGGTCCAGGGTACAGGCAGGTGCCGTCTCCAAGTTCAGGCTCAGCAGCAGGTTTTTGGCAGTGCAGGAGGGTCCTTTCCCGCCCCCTTAATTCATGTTTCCATGAGCAATTCCACAGCTGCCTGTGTGCATCTAATGGAAGGTCTTTCCTCGGCATCTCAGCACTGGGAAACGCTCTTGGTACCGCGTTCAGTAGCACAGCACGCAACACGCTTTGTGCCCCGTGGGCTGTCCAAGCCCTGCAGGGGTGTGGACGGTGTTTTGCAGGGGCCTGAAATGCGATTTCTTGCCCAGTTTGCCCAGCTCTTCCCTTCAGTGGTCTGCAAAGCCGGCTTCCCACCAGCCCCAGCTATTGGCACGCGCTGCTGCTGTGGCTGCACACACAGAGACACAGAGAGTTTAAATTCAGGGAAGAACGTCCTGTCTAGCACAAGGTACGATTTGTCACTCATTCACTTTCTGATCAAGCACCTAAAACCTTCCAGAAAGGTGACCAGCCTGGATCTGAAGGCAGCAGGCAAAGGGAAAGCGAGGAGGGTCAGTGCCCGTATCCCCACTGTACAGTCAAGGATGCCGAGGGACCAAAGCACGGTGATCCAGCCAGCTAGCTGCCATCAATCACAGGGCCTTAGCAGAGGCTTCTGAGTATTTAAATCATTAATTAAGATTAACGAAATGCGCTTTTGCAGTTTATCTAAGTGCATGTTCTGAAACTGAAACCCAGTCATTAATTAGTGAGAGAGACAATTTGAAGGGCTCAGTAAAATCCCCTCTTAAGCCCCAGCGAGGCACATCAGCATGGCTTCAAGTGGAAGGATACGGCCCTACCCAGGGGATGCTACACCAGAGCAGGATAGGTGACACCTGAGAAGAGACACAGACGCACGGTCCCACCAATATGGGCTTTCAGGGGATTAGGGAGGTCCGTCCAGCTCAGGACTGAGAACAGGAGACACAATCTGCTAATCTTCTTGTACCATTGCGGCTAATGAGAGGCTCCATTCGGCTTCCCCAAATAAATTAATTTGAAAAGCTCAGGGATTACTGGGAGGATTAGAGCTCCTCAGAAATCCCGCTGCCTGATCTGCCCATCCCGAGGCTCCTGACACCTCCTCGTGAAGACTAATGTAAACAAATACGTCCCATTACAGGATGAATCTGAACTGGAAATAAAAATGCCCAGTCTGCGTAACGCGAAATGCCGCACGAAGCCCAGCTGTAGGGTCCTGCGTCTGTCAGCTTGTGCTCGTCCTCATGCTAGGACATCTGTGTTCACCAGACCCGGATCCAGAGGACCAGGACCAGTGGGTCCAGAGGCAACCACCTTCCACCACGCCGTGTTCCTCCGGTGCCATGTGTGGTTCCCCGAGGGCCTCCTGGGTGAACATCTCTGGTGATAGGCACAGAGTCTTCTTCTGCCTCCCAGTGCAAACTTCCCCCTGGATTTGGAGTTTGGAGATGAGTTTCAGGCCATGGCTTATGGCCACTCACTAGGGTGTTTGAGAAAATAGTGTTACAGAATGACTTTCTCCACAGTGCAATAAAACCGTGGAGTAAGATACATTGGCAGTAAATTGCATCAATTACAGGGAACTCAGTAATTAATTAGAAGCCTTGAGTCTTCCCATCCCTCAGTGCAGCTCTGAAATTAAGAGTCCGAGTGAAGAACAACTTCCAGACCAGGGAGTCGATGCTGGGGCTGCCACGTGATTGCCCCCCACACAGAGACTCGCCAAGGACTGCAATTGCCTCCTAGATGTTGATCGATTCGCTTTTGAGTTGGCAGCAAGGACGCGGGTTTGACCTCTGCCTGGGGAGAGGAGGGAGGGGACTTCAGGCAGCGCCTGCGGGAGGGGATCCTGGGCAGTTAATGCCACCGCAAGTGGAAAAGTGTCCGCCCAAGCTGGGAAAGGGCTGCCTCCTCATCGGAAAGCGATGGAGGTGGCCAAGAAGAGGAGGGTGAACTCATAAGGAACGCAGCAGAAGCAGAGATGTTGGGATCTGCCCACGGAGGGTAATGAGCTGTCGAGCTAATGAAAGCGTCTGAGAGGATGCTGTACGCGTGTGGACCACACGAGTGCTGAGGATACCGGTGCTGCTGCCTTCTGCTTGCCGGGGGAACCAGAGCCCAGAGAGCTACCAAAATCAAAGCCTTACTTCTGCTGCTGAAGAGCTCAAGCACGGGCCAGAGGGACGAGGAGGCATCGGGACCTCCAGCCTTCCGCAGGCTGAATACATCCCCGCCTTGAAAACGTCAGGCCTGGCTCTGCACGGCGATGCTGCAGCTTGGCTGGGACATTCCTCGGCAAATCCGCTAAGCAGGAGGTTGGCTAATGGTGCCCGCGAGGCACCCGCCGGGGTCCCACCGGCCAGAAGCAAAGGCAATCGAAGCCTCCAAAGTAGTAATCAGACGCCCTCCAAATTGAGCGGACGTGAGAAGAGAGTTTGCAACTTTGGATCGATCCGGCAGCCAAGGTCAGTTAGAGGGAAGTCACTGTGGAAAGTGAGTTGTAATAGAAATAATTTGTAATAGTCTCCAGCCGGCACGGACCTCCAGCTGCCACTGACCCAGTTAACGCTAACACTTGCTTGCAGGAAACTTCCACTCCATTTTCGAGGCATTATGTCGGGGAAACCAGACCATGGCATGGAGATTAGCCTGGGAAGGGCACACGATGCTCTGGCAGCCGTCAGGATCTGGCCGTGCACAGGGTGCAGGAAGGGTCCGTGCTGGTCGTCTCATCCCAGTGGAAAGCACAACGTCGCTACAAACGAGCGCACGGTAGTCCCCGCTCCACTGGGATGAACACATCTGTGCTTGAGATGGACAGAATTGCATCCTGGATGCATCCATTGACTTTTGATGGAGCCCTGAGTGGTGGGAAGAAGCCAAACATGAGCCATGGTGGCAAGCAAATCAGTATCCCATGCAACGGGCCAGATGCTCCTTGCAGCCCGTAGTCCTGTCTCTGCATACTTTTCACCACGCTAGGCTAACCGGTCCTCTTCAGAGACCAGTGCGAGTAGCCCTCGGCCAGATCCTACCATTCCCCAAAAGCCTTTTCCTTCCTCTCTTTGCCCTTCTCCCCCGGGGGAACCAGCCGCAGGGCAACGGCAGCCCCGCCAGGCACACCTCGGCACTGCAAAGCAGGGACTCCTCTTGCATGCCTCGGGGCTCCTGGTGTGTTGTCAGCATAGCTCCGGGCACCCTGCTCCGAGGCCATCTTATTTATGGCGCATCCTTCCTGTCTTCTCCCTGCTATTATTGCCTGAAATATCATAATTTAGATTCCGGCTGTGTTTGATTGCAAACTCTCCCAATCTACAAATTTCGGTGACAAGCACTAGAGCAGCTCATTTACATGCCAAAGTGATCAATCCGGAACTGCTCGTTACACAAGCGAATAAATAAATAACGGATACATTAAAGAATGGGAAACAATCAGCCAAATTAACCAATAGATGTCGAATAATGACAAGCCCTGACATCCGTAACAAAGAACAAGAGGAGGAGGGATGGGACAAGCTTTCCCAGCATTGCCCAGGGCTGCTCAGCACTCATCTATCTCCTCTCATCCCATGAGCCAACTGGGATGTGCATCAATGCCAGGAGACAGTGAGCAAGGGCTGGAGCACAAAATCCTGGCTTTTAAACCCCGTACCTGTCTTTGCTCCTCGCACCTGCTCTGTGTAAGCATCTGGCATAGGAATAACACATCCCCTGGGACAGCAATTAAAATATTTTAGACATTGCATGGCAAGTGGCCTTGCAGCCTGATTTTCAGCTGACATCTCAGGAAATCCTTCCAGGGCACCTGAACTATCCCAGCTTCTAGTTTCGTTGATCAAAGCATGGGAGACTTCAGAATTCATGCAAACACCGTTGCATCGCGCAGGAAGTTTATCTGGTGGTCTGCAGCACGGGTTGACCATTTTGGGACAGGCCAGCTCAAAAGCTGCAAAATCAGTTTGCGTGGTTATTCGGGCATCATTAAGCCACCAGTGACTGCCGAAGCACGGATGCTTTGAGCTGTCCTGACCTCCTAATGGGTGCTGGTGGCAGACTGGGATGCTGGTGACTGGCAGCAGAGGTATATGCAGTACCTGCCAGTACTGCTGATGTCCCACCGCCTGCCTTTATCGCTCTCTCCTGTACAGTGACAGGTAGGTGCTAGCTACCTGATTTATCCTCCTCTGGCAGCTCCTGCCTGTCACCGCTCAGCACCCCAGGGGATCCCCAGCAGGGAAGGCAGCGGAGGAGCATCTCTCCCTGTTGCCTGCTGCCAGGCAGCTCGTGTGTGCCTGCAGGCACTGGGGACGCAGGGAGGAGGCTTTGCAGGGGACATTTTTCTTCCGTGAAGGGCTGCAAGGCTGGGATGGCGCTGACCTATCTTGTCTGGCACCACCAGGTTGGAGGGCAGCAAGGAGGTGAAGGAGCTGCCCCATGGCCCAACCTGAAAGGAGGAGGGTTGCTCAGGGTAAAATCCAGCTGGAGCAAGGCTCGTCCTGGATCTGCAGCAGAGCCAGGAGGCCATGAGGGGTGCCCTAAATGATGTGGATGCTCACCAGAGCGGTCAGGTTCCCCCCAGACCCCGGACTGTCCTCTTTGGGGCTGATTTCAGTGCCACCTGGGGCTCTGCAGAGCACCTACATCCACTGGCTACTCCAGCGTACACCCACCTTCCCCTCTGCCTTGGGCTTGGCCCTATTTCATGTCATCTGGGGGACCCTGCCGTCATCCTTGCCCCTTCTCCATGCTGGAGCCTGCTGGTGGTAGTGCTGGTGGGACGCTGCTGGACCTGTATCCGCAGGGATAACCTGCCAGGGCTTCGCGACCCCTTGCTCCTTCCACCATGGCTTGGCCATCACTGAGGAAACATCACTTCTCCCCTTGTCTCCGGGGGTGCCAAACTGCTCCCAGCTTGGGGGAATGGCATTTGTGGCCCCACTGGGGCTGTGTTTGCAGGACGGAGCTGGGTTATTCTGGCTCCCAACGTCTGATCGCTAGGTGCTGAGGCAGAGATGCCCCTGTGCTTGCTCTGCAAGCTGGACATCCTGCGGTGTGGCCTCTGGGGACACAGGGATCCCCAGCGGGTGCCCCCCCACACCTCTGCTTTTGGAGAAGGAAGAGGGACCTCGATGGGCAGGTGACACCAGGCATGACTGAGGCAGCACTGCCACCTCGTGGCATGTCACCTCGCTGCCTGTGCCACACCGGGTCCTTCGGCCACCACCCGCTCCCGGAGACACCCTGATGGGAAGGGGCAAGAGGTGAGTGCCAGGATGGAGGTATTTTTGTGCTGGCAAATGTGGTCTGCATAAGCCTCTGGGATGAAGCTGTGCAACGTTCATCCACGGCTCCCCGCAGCCAGCCATCCTCTGGAGCCGCAGATGTCCCAGCTGCAGATCAGGAGGAGGAGGAGGAGATGCTCAGAGGAAGGCTTGGCTTGAATGCAGCAACACTGAAAGTCAAGCGAGTGGGACTAAACACTGCTCAGGAGTCTGAAGGACCTGGAGGAGGTGCCGCCTGGACCAACACCAGCTTCCAGGAGATGCTGGAAACCCGTAACCAGCCCCCTGTAATTCAGCATTTAAATGGGGTTAAGGGGACAGTCAGGGACACAGGAGCACCAGGACACAGCCATCGATCAATCCTGGATGAAATGATGGAGTGGTCTCATTTTGGCTGTATATTAAGAAAGGGCAATAGGGCAGAAATACAATTACTGTCCAGAAACACCGTTTTGTGGAAGGTAGGTCTTTTCAAACTCACCTGTCATCTTTTCTTGACACAAGTACAGGTCTGGTTGATAGAGGAACTCTGCTGATAGAATAAAATTGCATTTCTGCTGGGCATCTGATTTATTATGGGGTGACATTTTGATTAAAAATGTGTATTATATTGCATTAAGAGGACATATATTCAGTGAATTAAAGACCAGCTCAGTGACAGATCTCCAAAGGTAATTATTAATGGAGATGCACTGATAAGTGAAGTTTTGTCTGGCAAGGATCTCTGGGGCCGATTTTTGGTTTCACACTAGCCGTTCCCTTTTTCAGCTATTTTGGAAACAATGCAACATCTTCCCTGGGAGCGAGTGGGGGGAACAGAGGGTTTGCCAGCCCCCCCTGGCCTTGGGACCACCCTGATCCCGGGCCTGCACACCATCCTCTTTCCTTGAACATCTTCCCCTGAGCTCTGGCTGCTGCTGCTTTTGGGGACCCCAACGCTGCTTTCTCATGAAGGTCAGTGCAGCTGCCACAGGACTCCTGAAAGGAGACTCCAGGTAGATATGGACCAGAAAGCCCCTCCTAGCCGCCCGCTGTGTTACCCCCCTGGGGTGGCCTGGCTGGTGGCCAGGGTCCCAAGGATGGTGATTGCGGCACATCTCATCCCTCTGCTCCCTGCTGCAGTGGCGCTTGCGGACTGGTGACATTTTTGGGCTCTTTTGCGGCAGAGCTGAATGCGCATCCCTGGACACCTTCCCTGGGCTCAGTGGTGTGAGGCATTGGCTTTTTCGTTTTGCACGGCTCCTGGGGTTGCCCAGATCTGGCTGGTGCAAGGCACAGCCACTCAAAGGGGACTGGGAGCAATCTAGGTGCCAGAGACCCCCATCTTCTCCCACTCTGCTACAGAGACAAGGTCCCCAAACCACTGAAGTGTGGGCAGTGGGAAGGAAATGTCTCATCAAGGATGCTTGAGGCTGTGCTGAGCCACACAGACACTATCGGTCCCTTTGCTGGAGCCCTGCTCCATCAGGGTGCAGCACCAAGGTGGGCGTCTGGAGGGGTCAGCCCCCAGCAGCAGCGATGACAAGGCTGGGTACTAGTGACAGCCACACTCTGCCCATCGCCCAGTCCAGAAGCCATCAAGAGCGATCCCTGGGGCCCACCGAGCATCCCTTGGATGGCCGTGCCACCTTAATGCTCACATCGCCTGTCCCCTCCTGCAGTGACAGAGCTGTGGCATGCCTCTGGGCACCCTCCAACTTTGTGTTGCTTTGTGCCCAGTCACCACCAGTCCCTGTGCTGCTGGGCCAGACTGGGAACCTTGCGGTCCTGCACTTTTGCTGACCAAGCTGTTCCCTGACTCTGACCAGCACAGCCAGCATCAAGCGCAGAAAGGGGAACAAGTTTCTCTCTCGTGCAGAGAAAGCGAAACTTGGCATTTCTCTTCCCCAACCAGGCAAATCACCGTGCATGCAAGGACATCCCCCCCGGCTCCTCTTCCTCCCTGCTCCCAAGGAACAGCTTCCAGCAGAGCTGCTCCTCAGACTGGTCTATCTTCACCCCCAACAAGGAGGTAAGTCACCCCAAATAGCTGGGGACACGTGCCTCCTCTGCCATTGCTCCCTGTCCCTCTCCTTTCTTCACTTCCCCGCTCCACAAGTGTTTAAAGTAGGAAAAGGGGGAGAAGATGATGGCGGGGGGGAGAGGGCTGCAGGAATCTGTCCTTGCTCCATGTGGTTGTGGACATCACTGGGCTCTGCAGGCTTGTCCCCAGGGCTGGGTACCCCAGGTTTTGGGGTAGGTCTGTGTGCTCAGGACCTCCCTCCTCTCTCCCAGCTCTGTGTGTTGAAGATCTGGATCCCCTTTGCCTGTTTATCCCTTTCCTGTTTATCCCTCCTCTGTTGTGCCTCTTTGCACCCCTTCCTCACTTGTGCTCTCCATCCCATGGGACCAGTGTCCCGTACATCAGTGCTTGCTCCCCCAACACTGGAAGAAGCATCCTCTGTATGCATCTGATGCGTGACCACCCATGCCCAGGACATGCACCAAAGGGTTTATGCCGTGTTCCACGTCCTGGGCTCTCCAATCCCACAGCCCTGCCATGGGTACACGTCAGAGATTTTCAATAACTTCAATGATTTCAGCTCATGAAATGAAACAGCCCCAAAATCCTTCCGTGAAGTTGTTTTCACCATTGCACCTGGTGTCCAGCTCTCTGTATTGGACAACACAAGGGTGGCATGGTAGAGCTGTGCGTGCATCTGATGAGAGCACTTGCGTGTCCGTGTCCAAGGTGCAGCTGTGTGTTTGCTGTGTGCTTGCCTCCATCCCCAACTCCCCCACCCCTGTGCTTGCAGGGAGGCAGGATGCAACCCGGGCTTTGGCTGGCGACCGGCACCTTGGCAGCAATGCTGGGCATGGCCCTGATGGAAGATGGCGTGTGTCGGGCACCGGACGGCAAGGACGGCTTCCCAGGAGTCCCTGGCCTTGATGGGAGGCCAGGGCAGAAGGGTGAAATGGGAGACCCAGGTAAGGGGGAGCCAGGGATGCGCGGTGTGGGTGGCCTGGGAGCCTGAAGCCTCTTGGTAGGGGCATCATGGGCTGTGGGAGCAGCTTGGGAGATGCCAGACAGGCATGAACTGCTCCTCCTCACCACCTCTCCCCAGGGAAATCAGTGCAGAGGACGGGCATCCAAGGACCCAAAGGGGATGTAGGTGAGCCGGGGCCTCCTGGCATGCCAGGGAACCAGGGCTACCATGGCCCGTTCGGCCCCCCTGGGCTTCCAGGCCAGCCAGGGCCGAAAGGGGACAAGGGAAAAGCTGGCAATATCCTGGAGCAGCCACATCCTGCCTTCTCCGCCTCACTGAAGTCCCCACGGTCCATGGGCAGGACGGTGGTGTTCGACAACATCATCACCAACCAGGAGAGCTCCTACAGTCCCCAGACGGGGGAGTTCACCTGCCGCGTCCCCGGGCTCTACTACTTCACCTTCCAGGTGGTCTCCAGTGGGGACCTCTGCCTGAGCATCACCAAGAACATGGAGAGCATGGTCAACTTCTGCGACTACAACAGCCGCAACCTGCTGCAGGTGAACTCGGGCAGCAGCGTGCTCAGCCTGGCCGTGGGCGATCGGG
>NW_009232574.1:61461-67956 GCF_000690835.1 Fulmarus glacialis
TGTCCGGGGGCTTCGTTCCTTTCCCCCAAGCGGGCTGATGGACCGCCAGTCCGGACCTGCTTAGCACCAGAGCATTGCGTGTCTGCATGTGTTTTCCCCCTGTGAGTGCATGGGATGGTTCAGTATCCCAGCAAACCAACCCAGATTGAGCCACCAGACAGGTCCTGTGCTTCCACCAACTTCACAGAGTGGCCAGGCTGTGGGTCACCACTGCAGCAGCGAAACCCCTGCTAGCAGTTACCTCCGTGCTGAGCCTGCCCACTCCATCCTGGAGGCAGAGGACTCCTGGCCCCAGCAGCCCTTTCTGCTCCTGGGTGCTCAGACCCCACACCGGAGGGGACCAGTTATCACTGGGACCATTCACCAGCTGTGGGTCTTTATTCCTGAGTGGGAAATCACTGCGTGCCACTGCTTCTGCTACGCTAACCATTGCAAACGCCTTTCTGGCACTGGCCCATTACTGCCTCTCACATCCTCCCCATCAGTATAAATAAACCTTCTTCCAAGACAGCCGCTTGCGTTTTCTTTCTTATTCACGCGTCTTCCCCAATTTCTTCCAAGACAGCCGCTTGCATTTTCTTTCTTATTCACGCGTCTTCCCCAAACCATCGATGCCCTGGGCCCCTTCCCAAGCTGCCCAGGGAGAGAAGTGATCCCAGATTGCCCCTGGCCAAGCACGGACCCCAGCTGCAAAGGCAGAAGGACAGGAGGGAACTGAGTGTACAAGCAGAGCTGGCACTTACAGGAATGGGGAACCTCTGGGACTAGCCTACGTGTGTCCTTTTCCTGATGAGTCCAAGCTAGCTGTCCTGTACAAGGGTAAACACAGGCAGCAGATCATGCACCTCACCCACATGGTCCTCTCTTGATACCCAGACTCTCCCAGGAAAGGGAAAGGCAGCTGTGGTCCTCCAGCCTTTCAGCAAGGAAGGACAGGGACATCAGGGTGACTGATGGGGTTGTGGGGTGATGGTGGTGGGGTCGTGGGGCGATGCTCTTCTCTCTTCAGCTTGGGGTGAGACTAGTGGGAAGTAGGGCAGGCTGGGCACATATCAAGCAGCCAGAAAGCATCAGGGAAGGGACCATACCCTGGGACTGCTGCTCAGAGATGCTGCTCCACACATGCTGGGCAGTCAAATGTCTCCATTCCTAAAGCAGTGAGGAGGAGGCCAGGTCACCTGGGAGGAGCAACACCCCAACCAAGGATGGTGGGGCCCCAGTGCATTCAGCACCCAGCAGAGCTGGTGGAGCACAGGGTGCAGAGAGGACAGCCATCCTGCAGGTCAGAAACCCTCAAGGAGAAACGTCCTTCAGTCCCACTGCCGAGGGGTGCAGCATCTCCCTTCAGAGCCAGGCGATGACCTCGCAGCAGGCCATCGTTGCACAGACGGCTCTGCCTCCACGAAGCTGGCATGAGGGGCTGCTCCCCATCCGCTTGCTGCCCTTCTGCTCAGAAATGAGTTAAGGACGGGGGAAAAGACAGGCGATTTGCAGAGCGATACTGCCCGTGGTGGATGGAGGGTTTTGTGGCACATCTCTTGCTAGCGGCTCATCCCACCTCTGTCCTTCCAGCCCTCGCTGCTGCAGTGGCACGAGCGCAGGTCTCGCTGGACAGCCAGGAAAGTGCTTGCTCAGGGGAAATAATCAGGCAGGAGGATGTGAAATTCGGCTGGGGGCCAGCTGGGCGTTCTGGGTCCCCGAGGGCCCTTTCCTAACTCTGCGACTTCCTCCAGGAGGGTGTCACGGAAAGTCACCCACGCTGTGCTGTGCTGGCAGGCAGTGCCCACAGCAGCCAGAGGGCTCGGCAGCGCAGGATCCCTCCCCCCAGCAGAGGTAAGAGGTGCTGCAGGGTCCATCTCTTTGGGGTGGGCTGCGTGGGGACTGGGGGTCCAGCACCACACCACGCTTGTCCTTGCTGGGGGAAGACCCAGTCCCTTGGGTCAGGCACTGTCCTGGGAGATCCCCAGCTGATGGGGAGCTTGATCCTGCTGGGCACAGCCTGGAAAGTCAGGGCTGCTGCTGAAGGAGGGGTGAGATCAGCTGGGTCCAGGGAGTTCCAGCCTCAGTGCAGCATGGTGCAACGGTCTGCACCGGCATATGCATCTGCAGGGCGTTTGGGACACTGGAGCGGGAGAGCTTGGGGCTGGCCATGGGTACTACAAGACCCCCATGGCTCTGTGCAGACTGAAAGTCCAACCCCCTTTTTGCCATCAGGGGCTGCCCTGGGGGTGGGTCCATATATCCACCTCCCCACTGCCTGGCAATTGGTATGGGGGGACACTGAGGGCACAGCCATCGCAGCCAGGTGCTCCTGGTGCAGTCAGCCTCATAGCACAGTACCTCCTTCGCGCCATGGCCTCAAAGACACCCTGCCATGGCCCCTCACCCCAGCACTTTCTTTCTCTTTCCATCCTCCAGAGCACCAAAATGGGGCAGAGCTTCTGGGAGCAGCTCCATCTGGCCCTCGCCCTCCTACTCCTGAATCTGGGGTCTGCTATGACCAGAGATGCCCCTCACAGCTGCTATGGGATTCCAGGCTTGCCAGGCATGCCGGGTGTGCCGGGCAAGGATGGCCGGGATGGGCTGAAAGGAGCCAAAGGCGAGCCAGGTGAGTGACCAAGGAGGGGAACCACACAGGCTGTTGAAGGGCAGCCATTGAGTCCTCCACGTGGCTGGTCTGCCTTGGTTTGCAAGAGAGAGCATCGTCTGTGGACAGGCAGGAGGAGAGGAGGCTGGAGAGAGGCAACAACCTTCTCCTGCCCGAGGGAAGGGGCTGGAGGAGCTTCTCCCCACATCCTGACATTGATGCTGACTCTCTTTCACCTTCCCACCACCCCACAGGCATCCCGGCCACTCCTGCAACACAAGGGCCCAAGGGCATGAAAGGGGAACCGGGCAGCCCTGGCTTGCCAGGCAAGACTGGCCCCATCGGTCCCCCTGGTCTGCCTGGAGACCCTGGGACGATGGGCATGGCCGGAGAGCCGGGTATGCCAGGCAGCTACAAGCAGAAGCACCAGTCAGCATTTTCAGTGACGAGGCAGACCAGCGAGCACCCCTTGAAGAACGTCCCTGTGGTGTTCAACCATGTCATCACCAACACCAACCACGACTACAACACCACCACGGGCAAGTTCACCTGCAAGCTCCCCGGCCTCTACTACTTTGTCTTCCACACCTCGCAGATAGCCAACCTCTGCGTCATCCTGTACAAGGATGGGAACAAGATGGCCAGCTTCTGCGACCACAAGACCAACACTGTGCAGGTCAGCTCTGGTGGGATCCTCCTCCATTTGGGCGCTGGGAACCAGGTCTGGCTGGCGGTGAATGACTACAACGGCATGGTGGGCACTGGCAACTCCGACAGCATCTTCTCGGGGTTCCTGCTCTTCCCGGACTAGAGGACCACCAGAGCCCACCCTAGCACGCCGACCCCTTCGCCCTGCCCTGCAAACTCTGCTGCTCACCGCCAGGCTGTTGCTGATGCCCCAAGTTTCTCTGCTGGGTGGTAAGCCCCAGCAAGGGGGTCAACCCCAGCTGCCAGACACAACCCCCTGGCCTGGGGACCGAGCGCAGGCAGCCACTGAATGGGGGGAACAGGCAGGTCTGGTTGCATCTGCACCCAGAGCGACGGTGCCAAGCCCCCAGGGTCCTGCTGGCACTGCCACGTGCATCCACCCTGATAACCCCACATCACCTTCTGCTGCCGGAGCCAGAGGTCTCTCTGCATCTCCCCCCTTCCCACCTGGGTTGCACCAGGGACAGCCAACCGTCCTGGAGCAGGCTTGCAGCAGCACCTCTGCCATGACCCAGCTGTGGAAAGTGTCAATAAAACCTTCCCCAGTGCACCTGGCCTAATGTGTTTTTTCCTCCATGACTTGCCTTCCTGCAGGTGGAGCCCACGTGTGGCAGACGGACGTGGTGTGCACGCGTGCACGTGCGTGTGTGCATGACATCTGGACGTCTGCGCGGCATCAGCCCGTCCCCGAGCCCGCCTGGCCCGGCCGTGCCCCGCATCAGCGAGCACCGCACACCATTCACAACCCTGGCTTTGCTCAGTGGGGTGGGACCCCCAGCTGCACTGACTGCAGGAAGGGGACGGTTCCCAAGCCCATGCACACAGCCCCCATCTAGGGGGGGACCAAGACTCCTCCAAACAGGGGCCCCGCTACTCCCCTTCCCCTCCAGGTGGATGCGGTTCAGTTGCAGAGGGCCACAGACCACGCAGCAAACCTCACAGCCGTGCCTCCGGTGGCTAGGACATCCCCAGGGTCCCAGCCTCCCCAGGGACAGGGCAGGGGAAGCACTGGAGTCCCAGAGCCAGACCGAAGGAGCTCATGGCTGTGGAGGCTACAGAGCCCACCAAAACCCAATGGAGATTCCTCCTGGTGGAAAACATTGTACAGTGGAAAAAGACGTTCATCTCCCCTGAACGTCCTGTGCTTCACCTCCGCAAGGCATCAGCAGAAAGCAGGACTGGAAATGCTTTTACCACAGGGTGAAATCACTTCCCATTCACAACATTTAGGAGACCCTGGGAGATAGATTCAAGGTGATGGATTCCAAGACCCTGTAGCATCCTCTGGGCCTGCCGATACCTCCCAGCAGAGCTGGGTATGCACGGAGAAGCCCGAGGGATGTTAGCTAAGTGCATGCACATTTCTGAAGTCCTGAGGGGTTACCCCAAACTTCATCTGGAGCTCACGGCAGCGTTCCCCATAGCAAGCACACCCTGCGGGGCAGAGTGGACATCCCTCTGCTCCCCGGGGCCACAGCTGTATGCCTTTAGGGCCCCAGAGTGCCGTTTGGGGACGGCACGTCCCGCTGACCTGACGGACACCATTCGTGACGGATATGAAAGTGCTACTGAAGAAAGGGCGGGAGCTAAAGATAAAAAAGGGATGTGGCCCAGATCCTTTCACAACAGCCCTGGCAGCAAACTTCTGCTTCTCCCCGTGGCCATTTCCAAGCAGGACGCTGGTGTGTCCTGCTCCATCTCCCGGTCCGTGCAACGAGACGTTCAAGGTAAGAGCAAGCTGTTGGCAAGGCTGAGCCCCAGCTCCCCCCCGCAGGTAGGAACACGCGGGGAATCCGGCAGCACCAGGGTGACAGTCACCCCCCCGCGTCACTGGCACTTCGCTGTGGCAGAAGAGAAAGGGGGCTGCTGGGCTGGGGGTGGTGGAGATCCCTGGTGGGACCCCAACCCCTCCTGCCCCACCTGGGGGAGGTGGGAGATGGAAAGGAGTGACGGCAAAGGCCCAGAGGGGTGATCAGGGACTGAGCATCTGTCTGAAACGTGCCCTGGGGGTGCTCTCCTACCCTGAGATGTTTTTGTCTTCTGCCTGGGCTGGGAGCCTGTGGATCGATCCTTGTACCTGCTGCATCTGAATCGGAGCTGCTGCAGCTGGAGGATCCAACTCACCGGCCTCTTTTCCCACCGACACCAGAGTTTCAATGTTGGGAAAGTCCACCTGAGGCCAGAGAGCGTGGATGGGCTGATGTGATGTCCAGATACAGCCCCCAAATGCCCAGTGGGGCACCTACATGCACCTGCACCAGGAGTTGGGGGAAGGAGCTGAGCTGTGGGATGCAGGGAGGGCAGAAGGAAGATGGGACCCCAGGGACTGCCCCAGTAAGGCTGGTTGGATACAGAAACGCTCCTGGGATGAAGCAGGCATGTGGCAGGACACAATGGGAACCCGCAGGAGTTAGGAGGGCAGGTTTGGGGATTGCTTTGCCATCTGCAAGGACTAAAGCTGACCCTCAGATATGCTGGTGGAAAGCAAGAGCTATCCCCTTGCAGATGATGAAACTGCCCTGGCCTGGGGAAAGATTTTACCTTACACTTGTGGTCCTAAGATGGGATGGAGAATTTCTGCTCTGAAGGAGCAGTGGGGACTCAGAAGAGTAGGGACCTGCAGCACATGTCCATGGCCAGGCTGGACATCAGACCTCTGGGACAGGCTAACCTGTTCCCAGATATTCATGTGGCTGAAGCTCTGGGCACTTGTAAAACAGTAATTTAAGAGTGGGAAGAGACTGACAAACCCTCCCATGCCCAAAGGGGCTGATACCTCCAAGGCCATCAGGTGAGCAGATTTGGCTCTGCAGCAGGATGTTTTCCCTCCCTGATGGTATTACCCAGAAGTGGTTCTAGTCATCGTCCTCCAGAGCAGCACAGAGTGCCTTCCCCATCCCTCCCACTGCCCAAGGCAAGCCCCTCGACATCCTCCTGTGCTCCAGCAGATGCAGACCATGTGGGCGATGCTGATCTGCCTGGCCGGAGGGCAGCTTGCAAGTGCCACACTCTGCAAGACCTATGGCACCATCCCAGGCATCCCAGGGTCACCAGGACAGCCTGGCAGCAACGGCAGAGACGGGGAGAACGGCCTGAAGGGCGAGCGAGGTAAGGAGGAGGCTGCAGGTGGAGAAAACGTCATCTTGTGAATACTGAGAGCAGGAAAATCACAGAATCATAGCATAGTTTGGGTTGGAAGG
>NW_009232575.1:0-49838 GCF_000690835.1 Fulmarus glacialis
ACATCGTATTAAGAGCTCTCTTAACCTAGGAAATATCTTTTTGTTTTGCTCTCTTTTTCTCAGTGGGTGAACCAACTGCTTTCCTTTGTCTAGTTGCTCGAAATAACAAACGTCAAAGCTTGGAAACTGGTAATTTGGCAATTTTAGACAATCGCCTCATAACCACTTTTTAGTACACCTTTGAAGCGGTAGAAGTTCAAAGGCTTTGAAAAGACGACTATTGCTTTGCCTGTTGCTATGAGTCATTTGAAGTAATTGGTCCTGTCTGATGTATGTTTTGAACTGAGGAAGTAGTGCTTTATTACCACAATCAGATACAGGTTTTTAGCTAAGGAAGTGGAGTTTTCCTCACAGATGTAGATGTCTGCTTGATAAGGCAGAAAACAGACAGATGTGCCTCTCTGCACTGGGGAAGAGGTGTGGAGAAGGAGCAAACACAAGAGCTGAGAAAATTCCATCTAGCTACATGAGAGGGGTTTTGGAAACCTTCCCAGTAAGAAAATTTCTCACAAGCAAGGAAACTCACGTTTTAGAGAGACAAATACTTAAATTCTTTTATATCATACTAATATGCCTATCATAGATTTTTCGAGAGCTTAGACTGCAGCAAAAATCAAATGAAGGACTCTAAAGGTATTTTAAAACAATGTTACTTATTTTTGCGCCATCAACAGGATGAGTCTGATCACCCGTTTCCCATAAACACATGCTCACTAACAATTCTAAAAGTTGGGGGTTTTATAAGTTGATATTATAAGGTATCGTTCTCATTGCCTGTTAAGTTGATTTCAGAATAATACGGTGTAAAGTTAAAACCCAGAATTTATGTTTACCTTTTATCAGTGGATAATGCGTGATGCGCTGTGAGGAAGTACCTCTCTTTTCTAAATATTTTACTAAAATTAGAAAAAGAAAGAGCCTGCAAACCCCACGTCTATGCTCTCAGATATGCATAAGAGCATCCCACAAAGCTGGATGGTTTCTCTGCTCCCCGACGGAGAGGTGTTGGCTTGTTACCCCAACTGGGGCTCACCAGCTCCTGAAGGCAGAAGCCTTGCGCTCAGACGTGCTGGGGCTCAGTCCATCCATGTGTGCCACAGATATGAGTGCAAGAGTAGGTTTTGGCACTAGGAGGGCTTTTCTCTTTCAATCCCCTTTTGAATTGCTCCCGCTGGCTCTGGTGGATCTGCATTGTTCTCACCGGGGTCCCCTCATAACTTAAAACATGTCTCCGTATCCAGAGGACAATTCAGTACTGGTCTCCTTCTCTCGGTCTTCCCAGAAGCAATGGCGGTGCTGACGGTGTACGCATCCATGCTTATTCGTGACTGAGAAAGATGTTTTTTTTTTCCCAGGAAGAGGAATCCTGAGGAGGAGTCTCTGCTTCCACTGCTGCATCGCAGAGGTCAGAAAAACAGTAAAACTCTGAAATTTAATGGTAACGGAGAATATCCATTTCAGTTTGTGAGTGGTGTCCAGAGCAGATTAAGGAAAAAAAGACTCATATTTCAAAGGCAAAGGAGACCCTGGATATGCTGGTGTGTGCTCTTGAGGGGAAAATCAGTACATCAAGACTAGTAGACTCCTCAGGTATTTTGTAGCACCTTTATTTTCTCTTGCAGGTGGTGACAGAGTACAGAAGTAGCCCGAGTCCAGCCAGCTTCAATAGATCAACTGCTTTTATCAGTTTTATGATATCGAGTTTACTTATTATCACATGAAACAGAAGGCTGGGTTACTGCTAAGCCAATGAATGTCCTGCCTGATGTGCTAGATCTCCTCTGTGCCCGTGGGGATTTACCTGCACCTCCACGTCAAGGGGCATTTTTCTTGAAGGTGTCCAGTTGCTTTGGCCAGAGGACACCTTCACAAATGAAATGGCTGCATGTGCAATCTTTTCTGGCGACAGAAGCAACACGTCTTGCGACAGGAAAAAGTACAAGAAGAAAATGCGTGTGGGCACAGATCTGGAACGAGGACTCAAAATCTGGGCTGAATCTAATCTCCACTGCAGTCAGTGCAAGGTTGTCTTTTTAATCTTTATGAGATGTGGCCCAGGCCCTAGGTTTAGTGTTCATCTGGGCTATCGTAATAAGTTATTGGCTCTCAGTCTGCATTTTGCCCATACATATATTCAGATATAAATATTTGAAGATCTTTCCTCCTTTAAATTAATTTTCAGTTTTGTAGTAGATCAATGGTAAAGGAACAAAATGATCCTAGTAGAGATTGTGGAGAGATGGACACTGATAGCTTTGATGATGTCTCCAGCTTTTTTTGACTGTTGAAAACATCACATTTCCATTTAATCTAATGCAACTGGGTCTGGTCTCATCCCCCATTTGTGCCCACCACATGGCTGTCACACGTTTTGATACAATATGAATATTGTTAGGATCCCTGAAATTGCCAAGTCAAATTATACTGGTAGTAGGTTAACCCAGCGCCCTGCCCTCTATTATAGTTACTGCCATATACAAGCAGGGAAACCTCCTGGCTATGGAGCAACAGTGACTGTTTCTTCTTTATATACTTTGTGTATTGTAAAGATAGTTAATATACATACAAGAGTTTAATCGTTGTTTTTTTTTTTTTTTTTTAATTATAATCCGTTAAAGTGCTTTGGCTCAGTAAAGTTTTTGGTACAAAAACAGATAAGTTCATTTTTTGTCTAGGAAAGGACCATGAATACGGTTAAACAGGCAGAAGTGAAACAGTTTGGCAAAGCTATTTCAGAAGCTCCAGTTACAGTTTACCCGCATTTTGCCTGGCAAGGTGCGAGTATCCTTTGAAAAGGAAAACCCCACCAATAACTTATGAAGTAAGTTGGTGAAAAAAAACCCCTTGGCCCCTGCCAACCCCAACAAACTGGAGTACTAATAAAAATGGAATTTTACCCTTTCTACAGAATAAGCTCAACATCCGGATCTGGACACAGTACCTACCAGCACTCCCCTAAGCCAGCAGGGATCCTTGTATTATAAAAATAGAATCACATTTCAGGCTTGAGTATGTTACACAGCAACAGTTCCTGGTGAGAGCATCTCCCGGCATCCAGCTCAATGATTTAAGAAGAAAAAAGCCTATGTAGTGCTGATTAATGGAAAGGCCTGGATATACTGGTGGATCTGGAAAGCATCTCGTCATGTTTGACAGACAAGATGTTTCTTATTTTGATGGGGTTTGATCATGGTTTATGAAATTATGTGAGTGACATAGCGTCACTTCAAATGCACTCTTATTTTTATACTAGCATTACAGCTGGTCTAATAATTTGGATAATAAACTTATTTATTTTGGCAATAACTCATCAAATTTATCCAGAGTTCTTATCGACATTTCCATTTATTAATATTCCTTGTCAGAATTCTTATCAATATTTTTCTACATTTGTTTTTCTTTAAAAAATCCTCTGAATTAAACTTGTATTAATGCAAAACAAAATAGTTGATTTATCTGAAATGGTGACATCATTTTACTCCAATCTGTAAAGGTTTACACTTTGCTTAAATTTAAGTCTCCCCACTGACTTCAACAAGAATATTTCTAGCTTAGCATGTGCCTGTTTAAGATATATATACAGCCCACCAAATTTTTATTTCCACCTCCACATGTACATATACCTGTCCTTGGGCAAGTGTGAGCATACATGTGTAATCATTTTCCCATGCTCGTTTCTGCCTCTTTGTCTTTTCCTTCTCCACAGTAGGTACTAGTTAGCTAATGTAATTAAAGCTTTCTAAACACATTTGGGGGAAATATTTATGATAGCTTTCTTATTAATGAAGAACGTGATTCAAGGAAAACATAAAAAGAGCAATACAAGGAAATGAAAATTATTAAGAATTGTAATAACCTACCTCAAAATTTCTGCAAAAGAGAAAAAAAAAAAGCAAGATAGAACAAGCTCTCGAATACTCGGATAGGTGAGTAACATACTTTTGCTGTGAAGGGAGAATGCAAATCTGTCCTGAAGCAGAACAAGAGGTGGGTTTCAAACACCAGCATTTGCTCTACCATAGATCACGACCAGCCACCTACTAGCAATAGCATCTTAAAGGGAAAAGGAAAGCTGAGGACCACCTGGAGAAAGCAGGCAAAGACCTGTCCTTCCTGAAATAATTATCAGCACAGGCAAATGAAGATACTACGTGGATGAACAGACTGTTGCAGGCTGAATATGATCGATTCTATGTGGAGAGTTAATAATTTATCATTAAGGAACAAACTGAAAAGGAATTTATACTGTCAGTTCATGCAGTGGGAATAAAAGGAGGAGATATTTGTTTAGTCCTGTTTTTACAACCACAAAATTTGGATTAATTTACAGCAGCAGTTCAATGGAGATGCCTGATCCATAAAGGGAGGCAAGGCAAAGAGGGAACCGTGGAGCAAATACAATTGTCTTGAAAGCTGTGGATTAATAGGAAGAGTTTCCTCACCTGCCTTACTTGAGCCGCTGCGTTAAGCCCTGCTTCTATCACTGTACAAAATTCTCACCGGAGCTCACTCAGAAAGAACTAGATGTAAATATATATCTTCAGCTGAAATATAGCAGAAGTTGTACAAACCCCAGCATGCTAACATCTGTCACAGCTACTTTACATTAAGATTTTCAGAAACTTGTGTTATAGCTCAGCCATCAGATTTGATTTTCCTATCACCTTGAACACCTAAAAAGATTTTGGAGGCATATATATATTAAAAAAAAAAAAAATCATGTATTTAAATTTGAAGTGATATAAGTGCTATTGGTTGAGCCCTGATCTAGCTCATACTTAAGCATGTGCTAACCTTCACTCATATAAACAACCCCAGAATTGACAGCAGGGCTTCAGAATGCCATTTTGTGCCTCTGAATATCAAAAACTGCAGCTGGTTTAAAAATATCCATCAGTCTAACCAGCACAGCACAATGCAAAGTATGTCAGTCCGCTGACAGAGAGCCAAACGCAGGAAAAATGTACGTAGAGCATTACATGCAAGAAGCAAGGATGGCAATCAGAAGGGCTAATGTCATTTGTAATGTATAAAAATACTTGTATTGCCCTTCACTCGTGCCACTGCTCTTGGTGACGATGCCTGTGACACACAGCTCTTCCTCGGTGTTGTGAGAGATGCAGCAGCAGGGGACAGAGCTGAAAGATAGGAAGCAACTATAAGCGATACCCATAGGTAAAAATTATGAAAACATATTCAGCAGTTACAGTTTCTTCAATCTATCAGCTACATAAAAGGCATTTTAAAAAGAAGCCTAAATACATATTTAACCAATTGACCAGAATGGCACTGAAGGAGTTTTAACATATTTTGAAAAATTGCCTAAATACATATTTACCCAATAGACTGGAACAGCTCCTTCAGAGTCTCTCTGGTCTCTTGGGTACGTAATACGTGTTTTTAAAAACTGCCTGACTATATATTTACCCAATAGACCAGAACAGCTATTAAGTAAATAATACACATTATATAACTGTCAAGGACTTTTTTTCATTCCTTTTAAAAAAATAATATCAAAAACAAATGCAAAGAAGATAAAAAATTACATACAAGGTATTTATTAAGATTGGGAAAGGTCTGGAGTCTGAAGTTGGTGTATGTTTGTCACATTGTAGAAAATATCTCAGATCACTAGTGTGCTTTTGTGTGTGCGTTTAAAGTACAGGGCATTGTCAAGTACATCAGAGCCTGAGGTGCTTAATATAGAAGATAGAACAGCAGTTGGGAGTTGGAAAGGTCTGGCAGAAGAGAGGGGGAAAGAAAAGGGAAGATATGAATCATAAATTCCCAGGAAGGATGGGTAAATCAAGCAGTTAATTTTGAGAAAGCCTAAAGATAGTACATGAAACACTGCAAAAAAAAAAAAAAGGGAAAAGAGGGTTGGCATCATGGCATCTGAGACCTGTGTATCAATACTTCAATATACTATACAGAAGGACTGCCTAGCTGTGTGCAAACTGTGCTCTCCCCTCCATACTTGCCTTAAAAGAAAATCATCAGTCCTGTCTTTTGAAGTATTAAGGACCGACCCTTTCTAGCATTCAGGGAGTCTTAGAATGATATAGCAACCAGGATGATTTCTCATTAAATCTTATAACATGTTTTAAACCATTAAATTAATTGCAATTAATAACATATTCTGATTGGGATTCTTTTCCCCCATAAAATAATTCACTTGTGAAATCAAATTCATAAACACTTATTGATTTCTTTTTGATTTGAACGTGCTTCAGACTGTTTTGAAATCACAGGGGAGTGAATCTGCCTTGCTCTCTCTCTCTCTCTGCCCTGCAACATAGCGAAGGAAAGGCAACGGAAAGTCTGAGAGAGAACGAACATTCGTCTTTGAAAGCAACACTGTCACTTTTGTATTTCCTTTTTTTTTTTAAGTTCGAAAGCTCTCAGTGGGTGAGAAAGCAAGGAAGAATTCTCATACTTTGCACAGATCTCCAGTTGGCAAAGGATGAAAAATGGCCAGGAAGTGATGGGAAGCGGTGAATGGAAATTTTACTACAGGCAGATTTTTTCCGTGGAAAAAGTTTCTATTTCCTGGCCAGGCCTTATTTTTCAGTGAAATTTCTCTGCCGTCAATACAGATTGAAAATACTGTGTTATCTGGCTGGTCAGCAGACCCAGACTTGTTGGCACAAGGCATGACGCAGTCTGTACCAGATAGCAGAGGTCCCACCAACCTGTTGGATTAATGCTCTCCCTGAGCTAATCCCTCCAGGTGAGAAGCTGAGCAAACTTGCCTGGGTAAATCACCCTCCTGCACTGCTTTTACAGCTTCCAGTACATTACTACAAGAGCTGTTGTGCGCAGTGGAGGAAAATACAACAGTGAAACAGGAGCTTCAGGATACTTCACCTTTCCTTTATTTTTACTTCAGCTTTGATAGCTGAGCCCATAAAAGAAGTGCTTAACAACTGCTGCTCATCAGTTCGGTGTCACTGGTGATGCAGTCAGCAAGAAGCTTTTGGCTATTTCACTATTTTACCTCATTAAACCCTTAACTATATCAGCCAAAGCTCACGTCTTCACTTATTTAATGAGCTACTGAACGTCATTAATAACAGAACCCTGGATGGCATGTGGCTGCTCTCAACCAAGAGCCCACTGTCGGTACTGACACCACGGCTGGACCCTAAGCCAAGAGCTCACCGGCCATGCCGACACCGTGGCTGGGCAGGCATGGTTTTCCTGGAGGACGAAGGGTCGTCACGTGCTGTGTGCCACTACGGCAAGTTGCCTGGCCATGGTCCCTCCCAGCACATCCTCCCATGCCCTGGCTCAGGCTGGGGCTATATTTCCCCACCACACATGACCTTTGTTTGGAAGGGGCAAACCAAGGATATTGCAGTACGAGAATTCTGGAAAATGAGCCAAACTCCACCTTCTTTTGTTGAAAGCGCCCATTATCTTATCTCATATATGCTACTAAACAACCATTAGCTATTTCTTCAGTTGCTACCAACTTCATTTAGGCTTTGACTCGGCAGCTGATGGGTGAAAGCGTCTATATCCCATTACTATCCCTGTACTCTACAGTTCCAATTTCCCGAGCTTTTTAAGCGGGGGTCCGCTATGCTAGAAACAGTAAATTGAAGGTAGCATTAATCAGCGCATCTATCTTAACTGTAAAGTTTAGAATAAGCATATATTTATATCTATATCTAGCTATCTATTTGTTAAAGTAGGGCATTACTTTTGTTGTATCATTTCCAAACTCGCTATTCACTATTTAGCAGCCTTCCTGCAAGACACAAAATCCATTGTGTAATAATTTCTAGCAGACTGCAGGAGTGTAAAAGTAGACAGTGTTTCCTTCAAAAATGGAATCATCTTTCACAGATGTAGATGTGTACTTGTTATGCCAAGATGAGACAGATGTGGCTCTATTCACTCAGGGACAGGTGCGGAGGAAGAAGAGATAAAACATTTGTAGAAAGTGTAAGCAACTGCATCGTTGTTGTTAAATAAATAAACATTCTGCCAAAAAAAAAAAAAAGTTTATTTGCTTATTTTTTCCAGAATGTTTATTTTAAGCTGCAGCTTAGCTGTGATTTATTCAGATTTATGTTCCTGTATCAATTTAAATTTATAATATGGATTCTATATATAAACATCTGTTTGTGTGTAATCAGGGGAAGGTACACTGGCACACACGAAGAGCGTGTATGCACGTACGTACATATGCACACATAGATTGTACATACAAAATAGACACAAAGGCACATGCACACAGACTAATCAGGTGAAGAATGGGAAAATATTTTATTAATATAGCGAGGCTTTGTGCGTACATGCGAAGCGAGTGGGAGGGAGAAGAGAAGCAGATGCTGTGTTGCATATCAAGGCTTAAGCCAGTTCAAGCTCCGCATTGCAGGACTGAAGCTTGTGGCTGTCGAAAAGCCTAATTGCCCTTTGACCGTGTGGACACTAACAGGAAACCTCCATACAGAGACTTCCACGGATATCCTTGGGGAAAAGGTTAAAACGGTGTGGACCAGATGAAAGAGCTTTAAACTGGATAAAAGTTGGCTCCTGAAATCAGAGCAGGGGAGCGGGTGGGGAAGAGGGTCTGCAGCAGAGCAGACTGATGCTGGGGGTCACCACGGGGACAGAGCACAGCGCAGGATGGGGTCAGGAGGCGATTCAGGTGCTGATAGGTTTGTTATATATATTTATTACTGCTTGTTATCTGTTTGTTTTGTTTTGTTTTCTTCTCTTAGTCTTCAGTCCAAGCTCCTGGTGAATTTGCCACAGAAAGGGTCAAACCAATGTACACCTGGCAGCACTGTGACCTGCTCAGCCAGACAAGGTGGGAATGCACTGCAGGGACATCCCCAGAGTAAAGCAAAAACCACCTCAACGAGGGGGTGATGGGCAGATAGCAGCAGCAACTTGTCCTCTAACCACAAGAAATCGCCATGCATGGGCTGTAGACACCAAAAACTACCATGTTTCCCTCGGAGACTGCTGTATTTTCCTCGTCCTTAGACGAGGGAGCCATCAATGAGAATTTTGTGATGAAAGGAGGAACATTTTGTCATCTGGTGAATATATAGTTCTCCTGATATATAGGGTAGACTTGGGAGGCTGGGGCCGAGTTTCCTGGTCCATGAAGAGAATCCATAGTAGTCATAAGCTGAGAAAAATTGGCCAAGGGAGGCTTTATCCTGCAAGGGAAAACAGCTAACCCTGTCCTGACCTTCTCTCCCCTGGAGCATGGACCCGGCGCTCGCTGGCCAACTCCTCCTTGCCAGGAAGGTCCCTCTGGACCACTGACTTTTTTCAGGCGCTCTGCGTGAGGTCATCGAGCAGGCGGAGACCAGGCAGAGGGAGCCTGGAGATGTTTATCCTGGGCTTTTGCTGCGTCATTTTGGAGAGCCCACGTATTCCCTGCAAAATTGCTCTTCAATGGAGGGTCCTCAAATCCCTCTGCTAGGGCTTGCTGAGGTCCATATTGCCGATTTGGTGCCTAACTTGATGCTCGTTTGCAAGCCGGTTCGTTAAAGAGGCGGGTTCCAGCGTGCCAAGGGCCTCGTTCTTCCCAGAGGCAGCAAGTGAGGATAAGTGCAGACAAGAGGAGAGGCAGTGCCATAAAAGCTTGGATGAAGCTGGATTGCTTTTCTCTGAAATATTTAAGTGAGCCGGGGGAGGGAGGACAGCGGGGACGACAGCGATGGCAACTGGAAGGAAGAGTGAAGATCCACAGCTGTGAGGAGGACTGGGAAGAGGAGGGGGAGGAGAGGCAGGGACAGAGAGAGAGAAGGATGATGTGATTTAAAAAAAAAAAAAAAAAAAAAAAAAAGTATTAATCACAGCTCCAGAACAGGAATCAGGGTGGGAATCAGCAGCTGGGAGAGGGAAAGAAAATGGAAAAGATTATTTTTTATTTGAAATACATTTCTTCAATCATAACTCTGCATGAAAGTGGGAGTTTGCAGCTGGGCACAGAAGAGTGGTCCGTGGTTAGAGAAGGAACGTTTTAACCGGAACGAGCTCTGCAGTCAGCTGGGGCTCCAGGCAGAGGTCGGGGCAGGTGGGGGACTCTGTGGCCAAAATAAGGTGTCATTGCTCAGGGCTGTCAGTGTAAAACACGCCTGTGACCCACTTCTCTGCAGCACAACTACAGAAGTACTTTATTTCTGTGTCAGGACATGGAGCAAGAGGCACATTTGAAAGAAAAGTCAAGTGACACTTATATTTCTACAAGCTTGTCAGCTTAAAGGTTTTTTTTTTTTTTCTTCCTCTGACTCTTAAGGAGAGGGGGGAGAAAAAAATAGCAAGTTTGTTCACCATGTGAGGGTTGGTTAGTGGTTTTTTTTTTTTTTATCCTAGCTTTTATAGCTTGACCAGTGAATCCAGCTTAACAAAAACTTTTCCCTTTGTAGGCTGAACATTCAAAGACTTCATTCGTTTAAGTCCAAATGTGAGATGCTACTTTGTTTGAATGCCAGGAATCATACACAATAATCCAGTTACCAGGGGCATAATATTAATTCTCATGAAGTCTTGAGGAGCAATGTCTGTACACTGTTTAGTGAGACTCAGTGAAATTTCTTTTTTTGCATATCTCCAGCACCGCATATATGGGGCTTGCCATGTGTGTCAATAGGAGTAGCAGAAAGTAAGCCCTGGTTTTGCTCCCCAGTGTAGCTGAGAGTGCAAAGTATGTCGCAACAATATTGTTACTGCCTTTACATTTATATTTTCTACACCCAAGCACTGATTTGCTCCTTATTTAAGCAACATTTTCTTGATAAATTAAAAAAGCAGCAATAGCCATTACTGCAGGCTATATACAGCCTCTAATATCACTTAAGCATATTACAGAATATAATATCTGGTACTTAACGACTAACTTGCATATGAAAGCTCACATAATGTCTCATAAAACCCTTAAAATGGCTTCAGTTTAAGAGTCTCTTTAAAAAAAAAAACACCTTCAGGGAATATTGTAAATGAAGTAGCACTCCAGCCTTAGAAAAAAAATTCACACACTTGCAGAAATTTTTAATATAAATTGAACACATTAAAAATTAATTTTGCATGACCATTTCGCATTGCAGTGCCAATGCATAGTTAAGATAAGGCCTTAACTCTTCTTTGTTTAAAGTAACATGGAAACATCTCTCTCCGTTATCTGTACATAATTATAATTTTCATTAATCAGAAATTGGAACACCATCCTCTTATAATGACAGCCCCAGCTGGAGATCAATGAAACCCTACCTGTGTCGCTAAGGAAACTTGCTATAAACTTTTAGGAAATTCATTAAAGAAAGGTGTGACCTTACAATTAGATACGGCTATGCAGAGTGGCGTATGCATTTATATCATATGCTAGGCAGGGAGAAGAATTTGGTTTGTTGGGGAAACAGATATTCTCTTTTGTGAGACTTTACTAGTAGAAATTTTGTAGATTCTCCAGTGATGTCAATTGTCAGCTTTGAAGACTCAGCTGACATAAACGTTGGCATCGAAGATGCTAAACCAAGAAGCAGTTTGTGTTACGATATTACCCTTCAGTGGGAAGAATGTATAGAAAAGACCTTTACCAATTTTCCTCTTCTGTTGCAGCTTTCTGATTGGACTCGTGGCCAGAGCTTTACAGCAAGGAATTCCCCCGGCAGGTGTTGGTTGCAATCGGACGTTGACGAATGCCTTTTGCAGCACGGAAGCGTCTCTGATGGACACCGTGCCAGCGGCGTGCCATGCCGGTGGGAGCGCGCCGAGATTCGTATTCTGCACCTCTGGTGACCAGCTCTTAACGATGGAGAAGTGTCCAAATCTCTCCGACATCACCGCGTCACAACAGGCAACAAAGTCTTCTGTAGCTGGACTTGTGTATAAGATGCTCAACAGATTTTTCTTCTTTTAATCTCCAAAATCGTAGAGTCATGGAATCATAAAATGGTTTGGGTTGGAAGGGACCTTAAAGATCATCTAGTTCCAACTCTCCTGCCATGGCCAGGGATACCTTCCGCTAGATCGGGTTGCTCAAAGCCTCATCCAACCTGGCCTTGGTATGTAAAGTGTATGATATTTTATCTCTTTATTGTGTTATTTATCTGTAGGACTTAAATCAGGTTTTGTAACCCCATTCTGAAAGTTTGTTTGTATCCTATAAACACTGTAATAAATACATTTTCTTATGTCAAGAATTAAAATCTTAGGAAACCTTATAGTTCATCATTTGCATTAAAGATACTGCAAAAGCAAAATAATTTGCAGTATGGAATTCATCACTCCTATGAATTTTTGATCACTAGAGTCCTGTTTATATATTTCTTTGCCAGTTAAAATACAGTGTTTAGTTCAAACCTACAAATGCCATCTTCATTCCAACGTGTCTCAGAAATCGCTATGGCTTCTAAAATGTCTAAATGTTCTAAATCGCTGGACTTTTTGAAAAAAAGATCACCTCCTGGCTCCATAGTCACATGGAGCTGCACCGCACTGAAACAGGCAAAGCTAGCGAGAACAACAGCTAAAGTACCTTCTTTAACATGTGGAGCTAAATGCTACAACATTTAACAGGGATTTTAATTGAGAAAGCCTTGAGAAAAGGTTACAGCCTTCCAACAACGTGCAAAGAGACAGCAAAGCTGTGCTGGGTCTCTTGTACTTCTCCCCTATGAAGCAACAGCAATGTCTTTGCATAGTTTTTCTGTCATGCTCGATTGTGTTTCTTTGAGTATTTTTCCATGCTTTGGGTTTGCTGATGCTTTTGCTTTTGGAAAATACCCAGAAGCTTCTAAAGGTCCTTCTGGAAACTCATGGACCTGTGCAGGAGATGCTGCTGGCTGTACCTTCAGAAGAACACGCGCAAGAAAATGAACAGGAGCGCTTCCTCCTGCCTCTCCCAATCCCATCTTTAATCTCTTTATGTGGTTTATGCCTGTGGCTTTCTGAGGCTGCTTCAGCACCTCCAGCTACAGACCATAAAAGAGAACCTGCAAGGCTGGTAAGCCATCCTCACCACGCAAGCGGCAGGCTGTTTAAAAGAACTTATATTTTCTCAGTGAACTCTTACCTTTCAGTCTAAGAACTACTTAAGGAAGAAAACCATTGCTTTTGGGCTTAAGGTAGTGCAGAGTGGGGATTTCTAGCTACGTGGCTCAGCACCTGAGATGCAAGGAGCCAGCTTTGCTGTGTTGGGGAACAACAGAGCTGCAGGGTCTTTGAAGAGAGGTGGAGGTGCTGACCACTTGGAGGACTTCAAACAAGGTTTGGGGAGATTACGCTGACCTGCGGAGCTGTGCATCAGGCAAGAAGTGGGAGTCGGTGCACTTTCTCAGGGGGACGGAAGAGATTTATTTATTTTTGTTCTATGGGAGAAAAAAACAGGTCAAATATTGAAACCCTTTCTCAAAAAAAAAAGTAATGTTCCTATTTTCAAATGTTGGGTTTGACAAGAAGGCATTCTCTTCACACGCAAACAGTTTTTAGCTTCTGCGACACTCTCTCATCACTAGTCAAATTTTCTGCTTGGAAACTAGACTTTTTAGAATTTTTTTCATCTGCCCAAAGGCTTTACATTCTCTACTAAATCTACTGCTGATCTCTTCCACACAGTAAACATACCCATCTTCTCACAGGGCTGACTTCAGGTTTGATGTGTATGTATCTGCAGAACGGCAGACACAGATGTGTATGTTAGAGAGTTCAGCTTGAAAACTGTTGTGTTGTTCTTTATGGGATAGATTCTTTCTTCTTTTCTACCACAAAGCTGTAAGAGAATAAAAAGAAATTACCTTTCATTGCAAGACAATTTGTGGGATGTAATGGCACAATTTAGAAAAGAATATTGCAGACAGTAAGACCACTTGGATTAGAAGTCTTGAATCAGTTTGTAGGGCTATATATTTCCATAGTACTGTGTTTTGTTGTGTGGGGAATTTAATAAGAGATGTAAATCTGCAAACAGCAATGGTATCACCATAAAATATAAAAGATTCATGTATTATAAATAGGTATGATAAATAAATTATTTATATGAATGTATATCTGGATATCTGTGTGTGTACATGAGCGCATGTTCACTTTCCTTTTTGAAATAATTAGTGGCAAAGTCTTCTATTGTGCATTGCCCTGTGACCTGTGCAAGAGCTTTAACGACATTGCATGCAAGGAGCTGAAGGTAGAGCTTGCTCTGTGCTGAATTGGAGCAGCTCAGACTCATTAAGGTGGGGAACATCACAAGGCACGTTCTGAACAAAAAAATCTCAGTCCAAGGAGGCTCAGGGTCTTTCTGGAAGTGCCAAGGCACCCCCGAGAGCACTGAACTAGCAGTCTGGGGCGAGCACGACGTAAGGGATTGCACAGGCTCTCTGCATCACCGTTCAACATGTTTCTGCAGGTAAATTTGGATTATATCAATCATCTGCTGCATGTGCCACTGCGACTTTTTGGCAGCCACTGTGATGACTTTTTTTCCCTGCTCTGACTGACAACATACCTCCCGGTGTGTCAGCTTCTCCAGGAGCATGGATATTGCTCATTGCTATAAGTCTCCTGAACTATCCGGTAGGCACTTACAGCTATAGATTTCTCCTCGGTAACCTGTGTCATCTAAAGATAGCTGGCTACACAACCTCCTGTTTTTAAGGCGGGTGGGACACTTCTAAATTAAGGCATGAGTAAAACAAAATTGTAGGAGAGCTCCAGAACATTAGAGAAAAATCCTGTGTGACTTCAGTTATGTTATTAACTTTTCCACTTTTGCTGCAGAAGTTGTTTCTGTCAATATTTTACTTTAACGGTGCTGAACGGGAGGAAGGAGCAGGGTCCAAGCAGATGGCTGTCAGCAAACTGATGACGGCAGTTGAGAATTAGTGTCCAAATACAGTATTTAAAACTTGCTACAGTACATAGTTTCCTGCATATGCATGCCAAAATAAATCTGGTTTGGAGAACCTTTCAGGATCTTTATTTTATTTTTATTTGGAGCTTATTCTATTAGGAATAACTAAACAGGCAGCGTACCTTATCTCAGTGGGAGGGTGGATCCATCGAACAGTAAATACAAAACTAGATGAACCAGAAAGACCATTCCAACCTTTATTCACTCCAACTATTGACTTTCTGAACGTCGGTAAGTATCAGGATGAATGATAACTGAGCAATAACATTAATTCGTACCCATTTTTCCCCTACTCATTCCCCATGCACACACGCTGTAAAAATCCTTCCTTCTCATGGCAGCTGTGGTTTTTTCCCTCTGGAAAATCTTCCCGAAAGAGCTGGTAAGGGATGGGTACCATCGTGCAGGGAATATCTGACGTCAGGCTCCCAGGGTACCGAGCAGAAAAGTTGAGGCACCTGAACCAGATACATTTTTAGCAGATGAGAGCGGCAGCAGGTAGTGGCTATTTCATTATGCACACATCTTTTGGTCTAAGTGTGACTAATATGTTGGTTTAGATACCTGGCTGCAGCGGGGTCAAAGCAGGGTCAGGCTGTCTCTTCTGCAGTGAATTAGAGGCTTACATTCATTATCTTCCAATACCTCATTAAAATGGCTTTAATGTGGTGAGCATTTGATGGTAGACAAAAGCTTTAATCTTGTGAATATCAAACACACCTGTGTTACATTTCCTCTTGCGAGCAGTTAGCTGAAACAGGTTAACAAGCTATTTTAACTCCTTAATCTGCTGAATTTGTGTGGAAACCAGAGTTTTACCAGTCACCTGAGTTTGAACTCAAAAAAAACCCTGCATACACCCCTAATTTATCAAGCTCTTTTTTCAAACTCTGACTGCTCTAGACACTTTTAATCATCTGTTTAATTTTGCACCTTTTTTTTTATCCTGATATATTATATGCAGGTTATACTTAAGGCCCAGATTTGCCCTATTTTTCTTCCTCATCTGACCTAGATTCAAATTTACACACTGTGAAATAGCTAATAAATCCCCATTAAGGTTGTAAAAGGTGAAGGTTCAACCAATGTGCAAGTCATCAAGTTCTAATGTAAAACTGAATGAGCCTTGATATTAGCAGCAGTCTCAAAAAGTGAGGCTGAAAGGCTCTACAGGTTTCCAGCTTTTTATGGCAGGCTATGCTTAAATCACCTAATCCGGGGCAACACCGTTAAACCCATACAACAACAGTGACAACAACAGGCCTTAAGAACAGTAAGAAAAAAAAATACTGCCTTCTCCAAAAATGAAACGTCAGAGTTTTTCCCTTCGCACCCAGAAGCCTGCCACCAAGATGCGTTTTATGCGCCGCACGTTCTGTATATTTTACTGCAAGTAAATACAGTTCAATAAATATTTCCCAATAAATATTACAACCTCTAAACAAAAACATACATACAAAGCCCTTGTAAAATACATTTCTTTTGTGTATCATCTCTCCATGTCAGCGTTGCCCTCCTGTAACGTGGGATTTCTGCTTCGCTGTTGGAGGCTTGGAAAAGTGGTTTGTCAGTCCAACTTGAGAGTGCTGCTTTTTTTTTTTTTTTTCACTAGGCATAGAAAGTATTACAATGATTTACAGAGACACGCCGAAAGTAAATTATGTTGTAAACGCCTGTCCCTTGGGTCGACAAAGAATCACAGGGAAAAAATGCAAAAAGTTTGAAATTCCCAACAGCAAAGGTTGACAGGAAAATATGGTGTTGTTTTTCTATGAGTAAAAGTAACTTTTATGTTGTGTTTTCCCATGAGAAATTATAAACTTTCAAAGGAATTTTAGTCTCTTGTATGCACACATAAGAGCAATTTATCTGGTACTGCCCCAGTGAAAACACTGTTAAGACTTTAAAGCTGTTAGAACTATGGCTGAACTTCATCTAGGCTGCTACTACTTATTTGTTCTTGCTGCCTCTTCTTGTCAAAACATTTACTCAGACTTCGAAGAGTTGCAAGTTGGCAACGTGTTAATAATATTAGAATGCATTTGTGTCGGCCATGTGGCTGCAATATTTGAGTAAATTCATCACTTATTTAATGAATAATGAATTCACGAGAGTAGCTATGGAGACGTAGAACCATATGTAGTAAATTAAATGGGAACTTGTCAACGTACAGTAACAGTGAATGTCACCAAAGTAGTTGTGTCTGTTTTATAGCAGTGGCGATGCACTTACATTGAGGCTGGTAGGTATGTATTTCTTACTAGGTATAGTACAGCCACATTCTTTCACACCTAAGTTGTAGCAGTGATTTCTAACAGGTGTGGTAATAAAGTGAGAATTTACACAAGTTTCTCTCTGGTATATGCAGCAAAAGTGGAAGAATCTCAAGATATTCAGTCTGTAAATTACCTAACAACATTTTGAAAAGAAAGGTAGAGAACTGCAGGTTTTTTTTTTTTTGGTGGGAAAATGTCACCGAAGAAAGGGGGATGGGTGTTACTTGGCTCAGTTCTCAGCTGCCCTAACATAATGGGAACTCCAGACATCAAGGATGTCTTCCAAGACAATTAACGGGGAAAATCAGGCCTAAAGAATAACAGAGAATATGCAAGAAGCTCGTTAACAGGAAATTCTGAAAAGAGGGTGCTGCATAAGTTCAGAAAACTAAGTCCATCTTTCTGTTTGGCTTCAGAGCCACAAGAAATCTTTTGGACATCGTATCAGGACTTGCTAATCTAAGAGTGTCATCCTGGTGGTCTTGTTTACTACGTCCAGTGGTTAGAAACACGTCTAAAAGGTGGTGGCTGAAGTCCATGGGCCTCCTTACCCCCTTCCCACAAGCAGGAGAGCGCTAATTCCCCAGCCTGTGCCTCGGGGTGTTCTGACACAGCTGCTCCTACAGAAGCTGTATCGTATTCACTGGGGTATAATTTCCAACAAATGTTTTAAAGGACTAAAAAAGGCTCAGCTTCAGGAAAGGGGAAACGAGCCATAGAGTACCTTCTCAGGACTTACCTTCAGAAATGGGAGGCTTAAAATGAGGTCAGCGATATCAGTCAGGCAGGTAAAGAAGGATTTCAGTGTTGGTAGTCTTCAGCTTCCATCTCTGATTTTGCAGTATCCAGAGCTTTCAGATAAGCTGTGTTAATAGGCTCCACTGGCAAAATGGTGTAAGAAACCTAATGATTAGTGAGACTCTGATCAGCCAAGTGTAGCTATGGAAGTGCACAGTATTAGTAAGCATATGATATTTGATTATGCACATGGCTAAAGAATTTTAATCTACCTGAAAAACATCTATGGTTCAATCCTGGTGGCTAAGGCATTTGGGATCTTCCAGGGAAAGCTTCAGCTGACGAGGGGACTTCACATTTTGTGCTTAGGTGCTGCGTTTAAATGGAGATAATCCCGTCGTTGATCTAGCTGAAGGTCCTTTGTGTGTACAAATAGGCATAGCTTCACTGCAGTCAATAAGAATAAATAACATCATGACACCGTATACAATAAAAACACCATACTCCTGATAGTCAAAAGGCAAAAAAGGAAATAATCTTCAGGAAAAAAGAGCAGAGGTCATAAAGATTGCAGCCATCTTTATTTTAAATGTGTTAGAAGACCACATCCAGAAAAAGCACGGCTTCCTGTAATGGTTTCTGCTTTGGACATCTCCTGAGGTTTCAGAAGTTTTACATGCTCTAAAACACCTACAGACATACAGCCTTTCAGGTCTGAGACAGTTCCAGTCTTGTCACATTTCAGGCATAAGACTCATCTTTCCAGCAAGTTTTTCTTGAAGAAAAACTCACTTTTTATCACTGAGCTTAATGACAGACTCCTATCATGATTATAGTATTTACTCAATGCCTTTCTACACCGAGTAACTCAGAGCCCATCTTCATGAAGACATAAGTCAGTCAACTGACCTATTTTGAAAACTTAGCTCCTGGGATCTTCCTAAGAGTCATTACAATGTAATTTCTGGGATCCATGTCACACCTACAAAACTTTATTTTTTCAGCTGTTGCGTTGCGTTATATCTCGTCATGTCACGTCATGTTGAATAGCATTGTTGCCTTCAGAAATGATGGGAAAGAGCATGACTTAAAGTGTTTTGAATGATGTGACACAATGTGACATATGTCATAAAATCATTGTCACCCATCAAAAAAAGTGACAGATCAAATTCAAACAAAGCTTACCATATACTTTTAGTGGCTACCCAACGAACTAAAAACAAATATTTCAAATTGTGAGCCAAACGTGTGGGAGTGTGACTCATTTTCGGTCAGTCCTTACATGCCTAACTTGGCATTTTACATTTCTTCCACATTTCTTCACACTGTATTATCCATTTGGTGGGGAGGGAACTTGTTCAGTTCATTTATATTATTCGGTCTGCACATTTGTCAGTCCATTACTTCTAAATATGTTCTTCTAGTCCTTTTCACGAATTGTCCCCATTTACCTTCTCTTTCTGGATGCATTTGAGTTATCATGCTATGAAAGTAACAACGTACCGAAAAGGTTGAATTTGTCATCTTGCAATGTTGTACAACAAGCCAAACTATCAAGAACAAGGAAATAATTTTCTGTAATTCTACATCTGAAGAATATGCTATCTATTCAAATATATCATACCATTTTATTTCCACTCTACATATCTGCTTATTAAACATTTCTAATAAGGAATGTAAGACAGGAGAGAGAAAATAAAAAATACTTTTGCCTTGTAAATGAATTACTGCATCTTCTGACTAAACCAACGTCAGTGTGGGAATAAGCCCAAACAGCTTTTCCAGACTGGAGTTGGGACAACTGGCAATATTCAGTAAGTGGTACCAAAGCATTACCATTGCGCTATTTGTAGAGTCAAAGACTGAAGCCATTTCCAAAGGGGAAAGGCAGCGTCATTCAGTGAAGGGATGTGAAAGATGATGTGGGTGCAATCCATCGTTGTGATCACATAAGGGAATCCTGAAATGTCATAAAATCCCACTCTGATCTGTTGTCACTACTGTTGGTTGTATGGAAAATTAACACATTTAATTAACTGCCTGACCAAAGCAGCTGTTACCTTATATAAAACCTTGAACATCGATGCCTGGCATATCCCACTAGGTGTTCAAATGTGCCAGTGGCATAAGACTGATTATAGTTTTCTACCAAATGGCACAGCATGACTCCTCTTACAACACGCTCAAGTCAAGATCTTCCTTAAATTCTTCATGGGGTATAATAATGCTCCAGCCCAAATGGTTTAATAATGTTGTTATTCAGAACAGCCAACAAGATACAGCACACACAGCAAAATATGTCCTGGCCAAACCAGCTCCTTTCTCTGCTTTTGTTCCTGACAACTGAAAGTGTTCCTGCTGCTTAGAAAATGGATATGTTTGGCATGTGATTTCCATCGGAATACTACAAGTATATTTTATTTATATTCCATTTCTATCATTTATGGCAGATGGTTACTTGCCTTAAATTTTTAAAAAATATCTTGGCTGCAGAATTTCAAATTAAAAGTGAACTATCCACATCAGAGGCAACTTTAAGTTCAGTTATTTTTACTAAAGTTCGTTGGGGTTTTTTGTAGC
The DNA here is from genome assembly GCF_000690835.1 of Fulmarus glacialis. Lineage (NCBI taxonomy): Eukaryota > Metazoa > Chordata > Aves > Procellariiformes > Procellariidae > Fulmarus > Fulmarus glacialis. The sequence continues at coordinate 20,467 of NW_009232575.1, forward strand.
ACTCATCCCATACATGCAAGTCTGCATGCACGCAAGCATCCATATTTACATATAGTTTTCTGATGCTTGGAAATACTTTTCTCCTACACATCTGTGTGTACATAGATTTCTATATTTAGACATTTAAAAGATAAACCTTTTGTACATAGCTGAAATAGCTACAAATCATTACATTATTGAGGAACATATCTTGAACATTTTCTAAATGCAATTCAAGTTATAAATCAAGATTTGGAACACAACTACCTCTAGATATGGAGAATTTTCTCTCTTGATATTCTTACTACTAATTATCTTTCCATTCTCCTTTCTATGCTGTGATAGCCACAAACGTGTGGCTATGTGAGTGTATGCTATACACAGAAGAGGCCAGTTTCTCAGCCAGTACAAACTGGCACAGCCCCATTGATTTCAGCAGAAATATTCAGGCTTAATGTGTGGCCATTAAATAATATCTAACTTGCATACGGTATTTTCTTCCATAGGTTTCAAATCATTGCGAGAGAAATAGACCCCAATCCTGCAAACACTTATGTGTGTGTAACTACACATATGGGAATAATCCCATTAAATCAATGGGATTACTCGTGTGCATAAAGTTAAGCATGTGTGTAAGTGCTTGCTGGAGCTGGGCCTGAGGGAGAAGACAGGATTTTTGAACCATTTGTGGTACAGTGGGTGTGAATGTTCATGTTCCAGTTTTGTGGCTTCAAATGCTCCTTTCGAAGTCAAATGTTATTTGTGAAGGAAGAATTTGCCCTCCTTTCCATCAAGGCAGGACATTTTAAGAATCTATAAACAATCTATTGTCATAGCGCAAGAACCACTTATAAGGAGGTCTCCATAAAGCTGAGCAAACTAGTTACAGCATATAAATTACCTGAAAATTTTGGTACGTTCTCTGCCTGCAAGGTCTTCTCACATATCCTTTCATATTTGCAAATTTATGCAAACAAATTTGAACCTACAAGTTGTAAACTGTATGTAGTTGTTATTCATGTGTTTTTTTTCTTGATAATCTCAGGTGGAAGGATTCCGGGACTAGATATTTGAAAATGCAAAGAAGCAAATACAAATAGCAATTATGAACTTGGGAAAAAAAAAAAAAATCCGTACATAAAGAAAGAACAATTCAGCTAAGGCAGGGGGGTGCACAATTTCCCTGTGTAGGCAGGAGATGGTTGAGCTAGAAGTATTTTGGGAAAAGAGCAAAAATGCGGACAATACAGTGCTCTGCCTGGAAAGTCCTGTTATCTGTCCAGGGAACAGCTAAGGGCTCCATTAACTTAGTATCAAATAAGGAGAGATCTTCCTGTCTAAAGCCCCTCTTTCCTGCCATGCACCCAATCTAGTTCCTTGCACACTAGGCTAGGAGAAGTTTAGAAATGGGAAAGAAAAATCTACAAAGTGTTTTACAATACATTGGGGAAAAAAAGAGAAAAAAGAGGAAAGAAAAGAAAAAAAAAAAATTTATGCAACTGAGTTTCTAACCAGCAGAGTGTCAAGGAAATCCTGGATGACTATTTCCATTGAACTTATCTGTACCTAATCCTGGATACATATTCTTAAGCAGAATTTAAACACTTCAGCTCTTAGAGTTGTTCAGAGACAGATTTTCACAAACAAGAGAAGATCTGCGCATCAAATTCTCAGTTCTATAACTGGGTGCTATAGAGCATCTCCTTTATCCCCCAAAGATCAAGAACTGGTAACTGAAACTGGAGAAAGTCAACTTATCCTTGGACCATTTTGATATCTATTCACTGAATGAACTGACAATTTATACTAGAGTTTCTCAGATCCTCATGCTCCAGAGTAGACCCTTGGCAATAGTCAGTCTTTAAAATAAATGCAGAAATATTAATATATTAAATATTACTATGAAAGAGCAAATATGAATGTGTGTAGGCATGCATTTATATATACCTATTAATATATGGCATCTGAACCCTGATACTTCACGTTCCTATCAAAGCTGTTGAGAATGACAGAGAAAAGCGTGTGACAGTAAAAAACATAAGGACTATAACAAGCTTGACCCTTATACATTACAGAAATAAAGCTGGAAAATTGTGTGTGGTCTTCCTCTGATGCCATACTCAAGATTTTTATTGCAAACACCTTTCTTCAAACATCCATTTAACATGCATCCATCTGTCAAGCGATGTTTTCCACAGCAGTGTTAATGTGCATGTGCCCCCTTCCACTTTGGTAGTTCACACCTTTAACTAGGGCTGGAGCCAGAGTGCAATAAACAGGCTTCCACAGTTTTGAGTATAAAAGGCTCAAAATGTGAGAGACACTTCATCAAAAAAACACAAGACCAAGACAGAACAGTGCGTAGGTTTGAAAGGCACAGGGAATGGTGGGCTTTAAAACCTTTCTTACAAACACCTCTCCTAAAAAGTAAGAATGATGAATAATAGCTCAGGAGAGAGGATAGAAAGTAGTATCTGATGGGAAGGACATATTCACAGGCTAAAGGAAGAAGCACTTGCCTGGCTCCCAACCAGGTGCTGTGTCTTAGCTTGTTTAAAAATACTTCTGGCTGTGTTTAATTAGTTATGGCAAAAGATCCTCAAAGAACGTATCAGTTCAAGCTTTAAGTTTGCCTACAATATTTCACCTTTGTTCAGAAAAAGCCCTATCATCTCTGAGATAGAAAAACTTGAAAAAATACAGTATGAAAGTTACTGTCTTAATGAAATATTAAAAATGCATCAGGAATACTGTTCTAGCATTAAAAATAAACAATAACATTTCTTCCTAGTTACGGTTCACTTCAATTCTTTAAAAATTAATTATTACCTCTTTAAATATTTGATTAAATTAGATTTGGGTGGGTTATCGCTATCCACAAAATACATGTTGTTGTGTATAAATTTGCTTTCTTCAGTTTCTGACATGTACAGGCATGTTATACGGTTGTTTGATTATTAGAAAACTAAATCCAATGACTCTGTTTTGGCAGTTTGCAAAATATATACTACTGAATCCTGTCACTTTGAGTGAAAATGCAGTATTATGTTAGAAATCTCTAATAAAAGAGGAAAAGTAAAGCAGCAAAATTACATTATATGATACTTGGGACTTTCACATCGTATCTTATCATGTTGCTATATCTCATACTCTAGAAAGGCCACATTATTTTTAATAATGGTTAATTAGGATTTGGCGATAATAGCTGAGAAATCACAAGAAATAGCTAGGCATATAAAGTCTATTCTGCTTTCAATGCATGAGGATTTATGAATACAACTAGTTAGATAGTAAGGGGAGAATAAACCCTGTAGCATGTCCTAAGAGAGGTAAGACAATTATTTCTCAAGTATTACGATAAAAGCAAATTAGTATGTCCAACTGGATAAATAAGAACTGTTGCTGGGTGAGTGCAGTGGCTGATACCATTATAAAACATTAGTTTAAGTGAAATACATATATTATAAAGGTATTCAATAATAATAATAATTTTTAAAAGTTCTTTCTGTTTTCCCTTTCTGCCCATATTTACACAGAGAATCAGGGCTGCTGGGATGCTGGCTTGGCAGTCCGTTTTCCCATATGATTAAACAACCGAACTAAAAGTTTTCTCAATCATTTTCTTTCTCCCGTACTGGAGCAGAGGGTTTTAGGGTTAAGAGAAAGGTTGCCAGTCCTTGGCCTCTGTACCAGTATTGCTAACAGGAAAACATGGAGGGGAAGGGTTTGTTTTGGCACTGGGGATGAGGACACTTACCAGCTAGGAGCGAAGGAGAGAGTTGCAGTTCAATCTGCGTAGACCAGCGAGGAGTCAGCAGGAGTTTTGGTCATTAGAGATCAGAACCAGATTTAAATATGAGATAGAAGAGATAAAAAAAGAATCTATACTGCATTTTCTAAACCACAGTCACCTGAATTTTACTTATCAAATTATTTAATTACTAGTATGCCTTTCTCAAGAAAAAAATAGACATAGGCTTCGTGGCTGAAACAGCTGAAAAGATGCATGTGTATTTTTTGAAAGATCAGCTGAAGAGACACTTTACCTGAAATCAAATATTCTGAGGTTCACAGTGGGCTTTCCATTTTGTGCTTTGTCCAGAGAGAAATGATTGAGTTTGAACCGAACAGGAAACAAGAACATTTGGATTTTGGGGATGTAGCTCTCTTCTTTCAACTACATTGAAAATATCCTACTTAATTCTCGGAAAGCCAATATTTAAAAAAAAAAAAAAAATTCAACCTTCCTTTTAGATTAGTATCACAATATCACAATGCCAACATCTGGCTCCTGAGCATGTACGATGGCTGCTTTGAAAGGGTAATTGACTTTGTGGCGAGGTGCTCTGTTCATTGTTCAGATATTGTAGATGACACTTCCCCTCGACTTGCTCCACAGCCCACAGCACGCTTCCGCCTCGCGCCGCGCCGGGACGGCACAGGGAATGCTTTTGTATGGGTTTAGATGGAAGATTTGCCGTGCAAATCGATCATTCGTCAAGACTATACAAAACATTGTGCAAGACTATACAAAAAATTGTGCAAAACTATGTAAAAAAATGTGCAAAACTGCATTAATTGCAAAAGTTGTTGTAGTTCAAAGGTTTTTTTTCTTTACAGATTTAAAGTGGAAATTTTTTGTGGAAATTATTTTTTGGTTTTAATGATAGAGTTCAGGTTTTTGCTGATTGTATATGCCTCAAAATACTGTATAGAGCATTAAAAATAAAGAAATAAAAATGACTCTTGTATCAGAATAAAAAGTGTTCCTCCACATCCATCATCAGGATCCCATACTTTTCTTCACTGGCTATGCAGAGAGTTCAGGCTTCAGACTTCAAATGTCTGTTTAACTGCTACGGTGGGTAGGATTTCCTGACTCATTATGCATCCTTTCATTCATTAAAATGCCCAAGTAAACCTCACCGCTTCTCCTTTAAGGAAAGTGCCCGTCAGGATGTATACTTTTTATCACCTAGACCTGATTGCAGGACTCAGCTCCCTGCACTGCTTTACCTTTTACTTATTTTTCAGCCAGAGATGCCCAACTTTACAGAAAGATTGAGCTATTGGCATGAATTGCACCCATCTATCGAAGTAGCAGAGGCTTCTCAAACTAAAATAGAACTAGAGTGGACTGAAGAGGCTGAACAAGGCATTCATCTACCCTTCGCTGTGAAGTAGAGACACCCAAATAATAACAGTGAAATCCGGAGGAATATCAACTATCTTGTGGAGGATGAGAAAGAAAGTGTCTGGAAAACCAGCCTGCAGATTGAACTCTTCCTGCTTCAGAGCCATCCTCGGGTGCTTCAGCTCAACAGCTATAGACAGCGCTAAAGCACTCAGAGCAGTAGGGCAGGAAGCTGGGCACAGGCAATAGTGCAGGAATAATGTTTCCATGATTATATATGTAATAATCCGAGCTTGATTTGCATATGTTGATTTTGCTATTCAGTAAAGTTGGGTCCCTGAGGCACTTTGTAAGGTCAGTTGGGGGGCACCGGGAAATGGTGCATGAGAGGCAACGGGGAGAGCTGGCCCACGGCCAAGAAACCTGCCCAAAAGTGGAAATAAATGGTTCCTGTTTGGGGAAAAAAAAAAAAAAAAGGAAAGGAAAAAAAAAAGGCAGCTTTGGATGGGAAGACTGTTTCCACAGCCAAGAAGAATTATTTAAGTTGGCTAATGTAACACGGCCAGTTGATCCTCTGCCTTTCATATTCCTACTTGCCTGCCTCCCTTTTCCTCGGGACCATCTGAAGAAAGGGAAGGAGCAGACAGACGCTCCTGGCCCTTGCTGGTGGGAGATCAGGGGCATCCGAGCTTCTTGTCTCTCTTCAGAGGCACCCAGCTGGGAATCGTGACTCACAGCTGGGTCACAAGGGTCTTGCCATCAACTTGGAAAGATGATGAATTCTCAAAACTTTTGCAACTGCAAAAGAAAGGGAAAGGGAAAAAAAAAGAGAGAGACTAAATTTACATGAAGGGAAGGAAAATTTCTTCAACCTCTCTGCCACTTCTGTTGTTTTTTGTTGTCCTTGGAGAGACAGGCTAATGAAAATGGTAAGGAGATGGTTACCTTGTCCCCTTACCTCCTACAGCTGCCAGCAGTGGGCCAGCTTCCAGCCATTCCTCATCCATGCCCACTTGAAGGTAAGGGAAAAAAGAAGAGAAAAGAGAAAATCCACTCAGCTGATGCTCAGCAGAGCCTAGCTCTTTTACTCAACGATTTTGACAGAAGATGCAAACATGATCCCAAAAACTTATGCAGGGGTGACCAAGGAGGACCCTATGGAATCCCGGTGTTGCAATGGCCCGGGGTCACTGGAGATTTGGGTTAAGGATACAGTAGGTGCTATGGTGGCATCAGCCCCTGTTGGCCTGCTGGGTCCCACTGCCTTCAGTAGCCCAAGAACTCAGAGATCCATTTTACAAAGATGAAGTATAACCACATAAGTAGATGTTGCTTATTCATCCAAACCATACAGATAATGCAGGATAATGCCTAACAGACAGTAGGTACTGATGTTATTCAACTTATCATGGATTTGTCCTCACAGTGAAATTGAAAGCTCACAGCGTCCTGCTCCACAAGTGCCAGTACTCAAGGGAAAGGAAATTTGTTCTTTAGTTATGGTGATATTAAAACTATAGGTCATTCATGAAGACATGGCTTTCCAATTTGTAGGGGACAATGAAAACCAGAATGTCGACAAAATCATGAGTAACCTGGAACCAGAAGAAAATATAGTTAGCTACAAAACACCAAGGGACTACAAGCCAATAAACTCAAAGCTTTTCTACGGCAGCAAGGACTGCACAGACTGGCTATATCAAGCTGGACCTGCCATGGTGTAAGGAAAAAGGGATTGAAAGAAAAGCAAGTATGATTGTAGTTTTGAGGAACACTACAGGATTTGATGAAAAGGCTATATTTTGCAGTAGAACAAGCAGTAATGAGAAAAATATGACAATTTGCGTTTTCATGTGGATCATAAAGAAGGAAGGGAAAAGTACAAAAGGGACTGGGCTGGAGGAGAGTTACCAGGAAAAGGAAGGAGCTGATGAACAAGAATGAGGACAAGAGTCTCATCCCTTTGTGTCTAAAGAATACTTTTCATTCAGTTCCTCACAGGATAGTAAATGAATGGCACTGTACGAAAACTTAATACCCGGCTGATGTTTATTACTATACAGCAGCTCCCTATTTTTTTTTCTCCACCTCTCTTCTCAAACCGTTGCCATGTGAAGCTCCATCCCAGCCCAAGCACATCACACCATTCCTCTTTGTCTCTCTCTGCAGCTCATATGTCCTTCATTCTCACACTATATTTAAAATCACCACATAATTCATTTTTTGTAGGAACACTTTTACTCCACTGTATTCACCCCAGAGAAGAAGACATTTTTTAGTGTAATTTTTCTGGCAGTGTTCATTCTCGTACCCTTTTCCTTTTGCAGTGACAAGCAGGCTTCCTCTGATCCATTCAGAAATAAAGAATAAATGATACCACATCACTGTTACTGGTATATTTCCATATTATTGATATATTTCCTTTACTGTGGTGCTTTTCCTTGGGACCTCTTTTTCCAACAACATGGTCTGTTATCAACAGGTTAGATTCAGGAATAGAAACATAGTTAAGACACCAGACCTTGAAGTTAGCCGTCTTTAACACGAGTGCAGAAAAGGAACTGTGTTTCATGATACATGAGGATTAAGCCTTTTTTAAAAATAAAAAGACAAAAAAGACTAAAAAGGTCCTTTGATGCCATACATCTGCATGGATTACCCACCACAATGCTCAAGAGATTTGCTGCCTTATCTATTCTCAGATGAAGTTAATGTTCTCACTTAGCTCTTTCCTCCCGTTGTCCTCTCCATCCTTCCCACAGACACGCCTTCTCTGCCTTTCTGCAACCAAAGCTCATCTCAGTTACTTCTGTCCCACCTTACTCAAGCACACAAACCCAAAATCCACCTGCGACCTCAAGTCCCCAATGCCAATGAGAAGAGTGTTACCCTCTTTGTGTGAAGGATTGAGATATTTTAGCTTATTTGTTTATTTATTTTTATACATTTGAAGATGGGAGATCTTCTTTGGATATCACTCAGTGCTGTAATTAATTACCTGGTTTGCTTTATGCAGAATTGTTCTTTTAATGGGTAGTAATAAGAAAGAATTGGAAGTAAGCTCAGAGATCTAACTCTGTGTCTTCTGGAAGTGATCTAACTGTTGGATCAGTGTGTCCCTGGCACATTTGTAGAACAAATTCATATGTTGGCTTCCACAAAGCACTGGTAGTGTCTGAGCTTGCCAGCTCTTCCGTTCTACTGCAAATGAAACAAAATTCAAACCTTAAATCCAGCCTCTGCAACCTGTTCCAAGACTGAAATTTAAGTGTGCAGATCAGAGGCCACTTCTCCAATGTTGGTTCTTGTTAATCAAAAGCTTAAATGGACTCCTTTTTTAGATGTGGATTGGATACTGTTGAAACCTTGCACAAAAAGATATTCTTTAAAAAAAATCTTTTCAATGTGCCAGGGATGTTTTGAGAAGTATTGATCTCTTGTGGTTTCTATAATTTAATACACCTTCTGGATCAGGTAATCTCAACAGACTGGCACACCCACCTGGGCCAAAATCTCATGCTTTGTGTATATACACTACATAAAGTGAAACAGCGAAAACGTTCACAACAAATATGCTTAGCTGGCCCCACATTAATTGCTGCTGTGCCTACAGAAACTTCACCAGAAACAGTCTTAACACTAGTTTTCTTTTAATCAAGCTCCTAATTTGCATCCTGTACAAGGTTTCAGCTTATGACTGATTTGAAAAGGCTACCCTGTCCCTAGAGGGTTGAGATGTATTTTACAGGGTACAATAAATAATATTTTTAAAACTCAAATAAACAAGGTTTCTGAGTGCTTTTTCCTGAAAAGTTTTACTACATTTATGACAATTTAAATATGCCTCTTGAGAGCCAAACCATGAAGATAAAGAGTACAACAGGACCAGACAAGAGAGCACTTGCATTCTGAACACAGAAACATTTTAAAAGAAGACAAAGCCTGACATTTGCCCCATTTTTGGATGACCAAAAATACATAAATAAATTACTAAATAGGCTTATTACAGGCTCATTCTGCTTTTTCATATACCTACAGCAAAAATGAATCCTATTTTAATGCATGAAAACCAGGTGACAACATATTTGAATTCTGTATAAAATAATGAGCTGTATTTTCATTTGAGATGTGTCAAAATAAAATACCACTGGGAGAAAGTGTGTCTTACTGAATCTTTTATAATAGGCAACATAACCAGCAATGTGTGAAACCAGAGAAATTCAAAACCGCATACTAAGAATCACCTTTAAAAGGTGGTGAGAGTGGGTTATCTTTTAATTCTTTCCAGCTCTTCCTATTAGGATAGGTCAGGGAGAGGAGACCCCTCAAAAAGATTTTGGGGTCCACTAGGGAAACAGTTGGTCTATGGCAGATATTGGTATTTTGGGTAATGCATGCCCACCAGAGTGTACAAACCCATAGTGGAGCTGCCAGGGGTTTGGGCTGAGCACAGGGAGGCAGATCTTGAAACTCAGTCTGATATGACCAGCTGTGTTTTGGGTTTTTTCACTTATTACAAACTCTACTGATTTTTGCATGGGGAAAAAAAGGGATTTCTTGTGCATGAACATGTAAACCAAGAGTGAATGAAGCACAACTGTGGCTCACTTCTCTTCCCATGGCAGATGCATGACCACCGAATGCCCTACTGAAATGGAAAAAGAAAAAAAAAGAAAAGCAAATGTGGAGTTTTTTCACAGTTAACAGAATGAAGCAGAGGTGGATGGAAAAGTGACCCTCAGGAAGGAGCTACATCTCTACCACCTCCCTGCAGGAGGGACGTTGGCGAATACACCCTGTTCCTTGGGAAAGCATTAATAAGGACTTCCTTCTCCTCTTGATCCGAGTCTGTATTTACAGCAAAAGCTTCACCCCATGGTTTGGATTTTGCCATGAGTATTCACACATCTGCAGCAGACACTATCTTTAACTCACATCGCACCTGTACTGTCCGTAATAAGTGTACCTGCAAAGCATCTGAATATTTAGAATGTAATCGTCCCTGCGATAGCTATCAGAAGAACTCACAGTAAGTCAACATTCATCCGAGCACAAACCAGGTTCACTCAGTGGGAGGCAGTTTTATTTTAGGCATTTTGGCCCTCCCACGCAAGCTGTACTTTAAAGACTACCTGTATTCTAGCTCAGAGCCCTCACCTCCCACTTTAACCCGTTGCTTAACTTTAAGCACAGCAATAACCAAACTGTCATCAGCCAAGAGATCAGAAGACAAATAAGTTTCCTTCAGTGGCTGGCATCCCTTCCTTTCCCATCTCAGCTCATCTTTTATCCCTTTTCCAGGCAGCCAGGTGGGCCCGTGCCTCACCGTCGGGTCTTGAGCAGACACATCCCCACCACCACTGGGCTGCTGTGCCCCAGGCGCTGCCCTACTGCCTCGCAGCGCTTCTTCATGCACCGCGCTTCGTCAGCGGCTCAGCACATCGTCGTAACTCATTAGCGATGTTCTTGCACCCTCCTGCACGTTGCAGTGTAACACGGTCTCTCTCCAAACTCAGATGGACGACAGATGCTTTTTTTTCCCCCACCCCATTTTGTCAGCAGGATAAAAATAAGTGATTTAAATAAGTCTCTCTTTAGTACCCAACCAGCTAGCCCTGCCTAATATTTGTAGTCTAAATAATCGCCATATGTGGCAGTGGAATACAAGTTTGTGGCCTTTTTTTTTTAAATGGAAGTTAATCCAGCTTTAGGCTGGATTAATTCCCAATGAGGCTCGGGGACAGACAGCTGTTTCTCTTCTTCTGCCTGGGAATATTGCCCTCAGAAATCCACCTATACCGGTCAGCATCCCTGATGCACGCAATTTGTGCTCATTTTCGAACCCTTGGTCACATTCAGGGGCAGCATTGCACTAGTGTTTGCTTCTCAAAAAAAAAAAAAAAAAAGGTATGACATTTGGAAATGTTTTGTTGACTATTTTGCCATGGAATAAGAAAGACTTCGAAGCTCCCATCTTCATTTGGAGAGTTGGGAAGGAAGAATATTTGCAAAGGAGACATTTGACAGGAAAATCAGTATTAGCCTGTAGGGCAGTAGTGGAGCCAGATAAATCCTGTGCTGGCTCTTAAGGCTGAACCCTCACAGAAACAGTTTTAAGGAAACAAGCCCTGAAGTGCTTATTTACCCTGTGCCACATGACAAGCAGTGGTGAAAAAAAACCAGCAAGGAAAGAAGAGGAGCAAAAGACTGAATCAAATACTATTCCCTACAAATAACTTGCATTTTTCAACCTGCTCATCCTAAAAAAAGAGATGACTGCTCTACCTAGGTTACACATCCTTCCTTATTATTCCTTGGCATGAGTACCCCAAAAACTATATCCACAGCCAAGAAAATTACATAGAGATGCTGTTTGGGTTGACAGTCACAGGAGAGGTATGATATCCAATAACCATAATTCAGTAGAGTAGTCAGGGAATACTATTTCTAAAGTAAAGCTAAAAATCATACCTGAGGTTTGAAGGTAAAAGCAGGTGCTTGGCAAGATTTAAACCTCTGTCTCTGCTGTTTTGTTTTCTCAAACAGATTATGTAAGCAAGTCAACTCACACTTAAAACGTGGCTCAATTTGTGTTTGTTCTGCTTTTTTATTGCCACATTTGAAAATTAATAATTCAATGTTCTAATATTAGCTGTCATCTTAGCTGTGATAAAATTAATAATTCATCAAACTGATATCAAACAAATGGCACCTTTTTATGCTGGATGAGAAATATACTTTTGCGGAGCTAAATTTGGTGAGATTCTCCACTTTATTTCAAATGAAATCATATTTTACCAATTAGTATATCATTTTATCATCTTCATTCACTTCAAAATTATCTGTAAGGAAGGCTTTTGCATAGCCACATAGGTTTTATTTTTACCAGCGTATTTTTTCCAGATGAGCCACAAGACAAGAACAGTGTTTTCTGCAAAGGCAAGAAACATTCAATCATTTTTATGCCCTTTCCTTCTGATCATGCGCTCCCAGCTTTTCCAGGGAAAGTATCCACCATACCTGCAGTGCTCTGGCCAAATTCCAGTTTGGGTAATTACATTCAGCCTGCCTAAACTCTTCCTGGAGTTTCATTTGGAGAAGGTATTCTTCGTGTCGTTGTGTAGGGTTGTGCGCGCTGTTAATCAGGTGCTGTGCTCCTCTCGGCAGGAGCTGGCTGGGCTCCAGCGGTAGGTGAAGTGATTTCTGAGCGTGGAGAGCAGCTTGTGCTAAATTTGCAAAGCGTTCAGAGATCCTTTGGGGTGAGAGGTGCTATGTAAATGTAAGGTCACCGCTGTTATCTGGGGTGCAAATGCATCCAGTGCCATGCTCAGAAGCTTAGGGGGAAAAAAAAGAGAAGGGGGAAAAAAAAAAAGAGAAGGGAAAAAAAAGAGAAAGAAAAAAAAAAGAGAAGGGAAAAAAAAAGAGAAAGAAAAAAAAGAAGGAAAAAAGGAGAAAGAAAAAAAAGAAGAAAAAAGAAGAAAAATAAAGGAAAAAAAAAAGAAAAATGAAAAAAAGAAGAAAAAAAAAAGAAGAAATAAAAAGAAGAAGAGAAAACTCTCTCGAAAACGTTTCGCATATATCCTGACACACGTTTGAAACTCATTTCGCTAGAGCATGTGTCTTCCCCAAAGGGTAGATTCGTAGCTTAAAACATGTTCAGGAAAATGTCCTCCAAAGAGGAAGCGCATCGGAAGGATGGAGAGGGGACAGATTGCAGCTGGCCCCGGGCAGGGGAGTAGATCCATGTGCAGCGCAGAGCCCTCTCCTCTGCCACGCTGCCTGCCCCGGCGCGGGGCAGCCGTGGCCCTGTGGGTACGGGGACAAGGGGGACAAAGGAGACACAAGTGCTCATACCACCACCCTGCAACATGCGGCGCTGGATGTGTCCAGCTTCCTGGGTCTCCTCCAAAGATGATCCCCTTCTCTGCCCTTGCTTGTGCTCTGCCCTGATACTACACCTTCAAAACGGGCCCGAGCCCGTGAAGCTGAGCTGTAACGTCCCAACAGGGCCAGACGATGCGCTCAGCACTGGCCAGCCCAGCCATGGGGCCACCAAGCACCAGAAGACTATCCGGCAGCTCTCGATAGCCAGGCCATGGGCAGAAGGGCAGTTTTGACGTGACAGGTGTGCATCCAAAAAAGCGATATGGTGACACGTGGAAATGGCAAACAGTATTTTCCAGCTACAGGAATGCATCAGGCTGCATCGGGAACAACTGCAAACCTGCTATGCCATTTGAGAACCAAGGTGTGATGACGTGCACCATAGCTGCACCCCACGTGCTGCAATTCAAAAACTTCTGAGCCCTCTTTTTAGAAGCTGGTACCATATCTCCCTGTAAGTCCACCTCACATAGTTCCATCCTTTCTTCGTATTTACATTACAATGTTACATTACGTATATCACATTACATATTCGCTTTAGTCCCCATACAACCTCCATAACTGACCTGCCTCCTCCCAGTACCCTAACCGAGCTCCCATGACCAACTTTTCACTTCATTTTTCTTCCCTTTTTCTTTTGCTGCTACTCAGCTATCGTATGAAAACCCGATTGGGTGACAGGGGATCATGATTGCTGTCACTTAAGCATCCTTAAAGGGACAAACTTTCTAATGGAAATTGAATCCGAAAGGTTGGATTCCATGGGGAAATTTCAAATTGACAAATTTTCTGAATGGATCTCACCTAACCTTGCTGCATATAATATATGCATTTATTGAGCTTAATTTTTGGTTAGTATCAAAATGTATTGATCTGCAAGATAAATATTGACTTGACCTCGCTTTCTCTCAGTCTATATTTACTTCTTGAGTCAATAAGTCTAGAAACTGATCTGACAGGAGTCAATAATGGTTTAAAATTCTCAAAATAGCAGCTTTGCTCTAAGGTTGCAATCCTTTATTTTAAAGTTACTGCCTTAAATACTAAAATGCTCAGGAGAACTTAACACTTTACTGCACAAAGCCATTGGGGAAACACAGACATGCCAGGAGACCTTGATGCGACTTCAGGCCAACTGCGTCTGAAGACATTTCAGCACTGGCCACGCTATACTGTAAATATTCTAAGAGTGACCTACTGCAGTCCATCTTTTGCCCTGTGTATCCTAAAAAATTTGAGCTTATCTCCGGAGGTTATGCCTGCATATCACTGATTGGATTTGTCAGGGCTAAATTGTCTTCAGCCTTGGGAAAATGCAAAGCTTGCTACTGAGTAAAGGTTGTCGTCATGAGAATGCCCTCCCTGCCTTAATTTCTCTGCTTAGCGAGGTGGTAATTAACCCAGCAAGATCTTTAGTGTCAAATGTGATCATGTTCCTTCCCTTTCTTACTGTGTGGTGGACAAGTCTCCATTGGATAGTACAGTCTTCATCCCTATTTTCCTCATGGTGGCCTTACAGTAAAGGTCTTCATGATTCAGAAGCTCAGTTTCTGATTTTTGGGGTTCCTTACAGAGTACCTTCATTAGGAGGTAGTTTGGTAACCCTCGTTACTTGAGTGCAGTGCTGCTCTAATACCTGAGAAAAATGCTGTAATGTGATGTAAGGAAAACACTGTCACTGTCGAGTACTGCCCTATCACCTAGAGATTGGTCACCCTTCCATGAAATACAGGCAAAAAAAAGAAAATTACGAGAAAACCAGGCAAGAAAAAGACACTGAAGATCGCCCCAATATAGCTTTTTAGGATCAAAACGTCAAATATCCATTTTCTCTCACTACTAAAGGGAACCAAGCGGTGTGTCAGGTATTTTTAAGTGTTGTTGAAGGGGGGAGAAAAAGTGATCTGTCTATAATTTTTTCCCGGGAAAGAGTCCAAAATTTGGTATCAGTAATTTTCATTTAAGTTTTTGTTGTTTTGAGGCTTTTTTTGTTTTGGTTTGGATTTTTTTTTTTACTTTTTGATATAGGTAGCTTTTAGAGATGATAGCATACAAGACCATAGGTTTGTATTAAAATAGCCTTATGCTGATACTCATTTATCTGCGTATTTTAAAAGTGGGTGAAGCATGAAGCGAAGCATGTAATATACTTAAGAACACATAGGTACAATTAAATGGGAAGGAAAACAATTACTTTTCATTCTCGCTGTGTTAATATTACACAACAAGGACTACCGATGGTTGGAAAACAGTTTTCCAAGCCGAAGGGGGAAAAAGGAAGATGAAAAACTCCCACATTCCCATTTCCATGGATGCAAAAACCCATGTGAAAGTGGGCAAAGCAAAATTCCTAAAGCTAGAGAAAAACAGCCACTCCAGAATACTTAACAAGCCAGGAATCATTGCACGAATAGCGTGAGATATTGTTTCCAGTCTCCAGCTACAGGGAACTCAAACGAAGGTTTCTCTCGATCATCCATCCCCAAGCCGTTCCATCTCACTATTCCCTTTAATTAAACACAGAGTTTCACAGCTCCGGTAAGTTCCCTCGTCCTTGAGCAAGAGCTTCGGTCTTGGGCCGTGTAAATAGTTAACAGAGTCAGCCATGGAGTGAGTCCAACTGGAAAGACAGAAGGGGAAAAGAAAGAGGTAGGGCAAGGCACAGCCGCCGCCGAGAGCTGGGTAAGGAAGGGGCTGAGCTGGGTCTCCTCCTTCCCGCGAGCCTGCCCTCGCTGCTGCTGCGGTTGGGCAATCCTCTTGCAAAAGAAGAATGATCTTTTGCAGTTTCTAGCTAAGATGAGGAATCCTTTCCTAGAACTGGAGGAAAAAAAAAAAAAAATCACTCCTGGTCCGAACAGGCGAATTTCTATTAAAAGAACTCCCGATTTCAGGAATCTGTAGTCTCCCTATACAAAAATCACTTTGCTGAAAACTTTCCAGCCAGCCTCTGTGATTTTAATTAAATAGCAAAGACCGTGTGTCGAAATTCACAGTCTCCGTCCCCATTTACTTGTGGGTGTTGAAAAATAACCTTAAAAAAAAAAAAAAGTTTACTCTTTACTCAGCAACTTGAACAGATTTCAACTCATTTTGTAGTTGGGAGGAATGCTCAGAAAGACAGAGATTTTCTTGACTGAGATCATCAGAGCCCAGAGCTGAAGCAATTGTGCAACTGAGAAATGTATTCAGGCTTATTTCACAAGAATTATTTCTTTTTAATCTATTAATTCACACCTATGACGGGGAAAAAAAAAAGGTTCAGAGAAACTCTCTATCTCCCCTGATATCTTCAAGATTATTATCTGAACAGAGGCCTGATTTTCTCCAGCAGCCAAAGGCAGGAGAGTGCTCGTCTGAGGCCCTTTAATTCAACAGGCCCTCGAATTATGCCTTTGCATCCGCATAGCCTGATACTTGCAGGAGGGAGAGACTGATTTTCATTTTCTGTGCTCTAACTTTCTAATAAACAATAAGCAGATCACAGCCTCCCTCTTTTGTGTGAGTGAAAATAACCATTTTTTTAATTATTATTTTTTTAAATATTACAAAAAGGGACAATATGCTAAAAATATGCAGCGAACAAATATCATCTGTACAGACTGGAAGAGAACCTTCATAAATTAACCTTATTAGTGCATTACTGTAAGCGAATGCCAAAAAAGCTCCTAATTTGCATTAAGATAGATTTTTCAGGTTGGCTGCATGATTTAATTAAAGAAAAGATTAAGAATCATTAAACAAGCTGCTCTACCTTGCAATAACAGAATTCATATCTGATTCAGGTTAACGAAAACACAGATGGTGATTCAGTAACTGTTGAGTTGCTGTAACAGAATGAAAATGATCCCATTAGTTCTCTGGAAATGTGAGGGAATTTGAAAATTAGCATGCAGATACATTGTATGGTGCTAGACAGCTTGGTCTGCTTGGATCATCACTGATTACTCTTTGTTTGGGTTGGCAACATTGAACTTAATAAATGAAAAAATGTTCCAGTATACCACAGTTGGAAACTGTTCAAGGTTGAAATAGGTGTGCAGACTTTCAAGAAGAGAGAGTTAAGTAAACAAATGTCAATCAATTTGGGGCTGGCAATGTTTTTTTCTTCCAGAATGTCTGTTCTTGAGAAGCAAGTGTCATCAAAATTGAAATCCTTTGCTTGATACATATGTTCATGTGGTATTTATTATTACAAAGGTATTTTAAATGCATATCGTTCATTTACAAAGGAACCTCGACAGTGTTTTGATACTAAGAGTGGAGAGGAGCTCCTAGGAAAATGGATCAGGTTATGTGTGTTATTGACAAAGAAATCAAACTTGCTGCAAAAAAGATTATAACAGAAGGAGATGTAAAATATAGGTAAAACTCCTTCTAAGTGTTTCAGTGAATTCAGTAAGGCTCATAAATGATCATTGTCATCCCATCTGGGAAAGCAGAGCCTGGGCAAGTGCAGTAGTAATTTCGTTCAGCATATGAAAATTTCAAGGCACTCTCACAGAGATAACTGCATTATGCTGTTTATAATACCTGAATCACAGCAACCTTACGACTCCAAGCAGGAGATTTTTATGATGGATCTTGCTGAGAACAGTGCACATACTAAGATCAACACCAAGTTTTCCAACATATATAGTGACTCATTTTGTTGCATTAACTGTTAGACAGCAGAACAGGAGGGTGTCTTCTTGTTCTAAGAGGTTATTTTTCCTTTTCTTTTTGACTTCTTAATTTTATTGCAAGTGACTTCAAGGCCAAAAGGTTGTGCATAGGGTGTTACAACAAAAAGGAGGTTGTAACACTCAGACATTTAGGTTAAAATGTTCTTTGCTTATCACGTGTTAAGATCTTTCAGAAATGATGTAATGCACCAGGGACTATGGTGCTACATTTGCAAACCACCTTTTTTTTAATCATTAATTGACATCATATAATAATGTCCAGCTCACTACTCCCAAAGTGATGGTAATTAATCTTGTGGAAAAAAAATGACATTTTTAGCTTTTAGCATAGAAAGGTCATAAACAGGTTGTCTTTGGTTTGACTGGATTTTAACCATCTGACCAAACTTTTTTTTTAACATTTCTTTAACATTACCTTGTTTTTTTTAACACTTACATATTTAAAGATTGTATATAAGAGAGATAGCCTCAGCAACTTGGCAACATTTAAAAGCACACGTTATTACAAACAAGTGTGTCTTAGTTGCAAATGAAACCTTTGCTGTTCTTCCATGACTAGCACTTTTTTATGGCTTTAGAAACTGCTTGGTACGTGGTGAGTGATGGTACTGCAAAACATTGATTTTTTTTTTTTCTTCTCTCATTTCTGAGCCGTGGTATGTTCTCAAACAAGGTAAACCGCAGGGAAAAATATTGTTAAATATTTTCTCAATACTCCAGCTTGTCATATACTGGCTATGCGTCCTGTCTTTGTACTGATCACGCTGCTTGCAGTTTTCATATAATTGCAACTCCATCTCCCACCTCGGCTCTTCGAGCAAGAATGTAAAGGACTGTGAATTGTACGCCGAGTCTTCCCTGTGAAATTGTACAGCCGAGGAAGATGTTAAGGGGTTATGTTGTGCACGCCAACGTAGAGTATTAGTTGGAAAGGATTGGATTACTGACTAAAGAGAATAGATCAGGATATTAACTGCCAGCTATCAAATGATCACAGGATATTTTGGTAGTTGCTGCTGCAAAACTGAGCAGACCTTTTTAATATTCTACGTTGTTTCCATGAAAGATACAAGGAGCAAAAGAGGATATTTGGTTCAGCATTTGATGTGTATTTGTGCATTTTTGTTTGGATGAGAACTGTGAGAACTCAGTGGTTTTTGGTTCATGGGAGATCTGGCACATCACTTTTTTGGTTTTGATTCAAGCGGGTTCACATCCGCCGAGTTTCACTTTGACTTCTGAGTTTGAACAAATCCAAAAAAGTCAAAACAAAACTCTGATGAACCAGCTAACTTTCACATGGTTTCCACCCAAAATTATAAACTTTGCCCCCTTCACAAGTGGAAGACTGTATTCAAAGAGATAAGCTTTCCAAATGCCATTAACTGGAGCTATTTTTAAGTCAAGAGAGGAAAATTACCCAAATTCTTCTGATTTCTCCAGGATGCAGGGCCCAAACATCCAACTAACCTTCTCAGAAATCTTATTTACCAGAGAGGTAGTTCTGCGCGTAGGAAAAAATCAGAGCAAGGGCTTGAGTCCTCTCCTGGCACCTTTCTTGAGAAAACACGAATACGTCATTCCTACCTCCACCCTTAAATTCATTTGCACTGGGCATTTCAGTGATGGGTTAAGCACAGCAGACTTTCTGGACATAACTCGGTCCAGAAGATGCCATTCCCCTAAAAGAAAGCTTTCTCACATTCTGTGGGGTCATCTAAAATGGAAGCTTCAGCAAAGACATTTGGATGCTTGACAGGACCTTCTTGTAAACGATGTATCCTTGGCCAGTTCAAGAATACCTCCCATGTGAATATATCACAGAAAATCATGCATACAGTTCTGGCCCTTGTTAAAAAAAAAAAAAAAAAAAAGATAATGAAAAGCAGAGAAACCTCTGAACATTCAGGAATAACTTTCACAAATATCCTCAAAGGAGAAGATTACATATTCCAAATCAAATACCTCTGAGACCTACTTATTCCAGTAGGCCCCTTTTAAAAGAGTATTATTCGCCATTTTCAATTTATACTTCTCCTAAATCTCATTTTATCATCGTGCTTTTCTCAGCTGATTGGACTCAGATAAGAGTTGCATTTGTATTCCTTTTTTTTTTTTTTTTCATACTGGATCTATATATTTCCTGAAAAAAAATTATTTAGTACTTTCTACAATGAAAGTTTATTACTGACGTCAACTAACTTATCATTCCTCGGTGTAAATTAATAGTGTTGCATTTACTTTTCCTATAAGGAAATAGAGGTAGAGACTGCATTGTAAGCATCAGGGTCAGGAGCAGCAAACTGGAGTGCTTGGACACTTTCTCTCTCTCACTCACTCTCCTTTTTTTTTTCCTTTTCTTTTTCTTTCCCTCCTTTGGCAGAATTGTCTTGGTATCTTCAGGGTGTTTTGGTACTCCCGAGCAAGAAATTACAGCATCTGGCAGCTCTACCCAGGTTATCACTACACATCTAACACTAGATATATAGCTGACATTTCACAGGATGCTGGAATGTGCTCCATTATCTCTGTAGAAGCACTTTGTAAACTGGGATGGGATCCAGTTAAGGAGCCAAAAGCAATATTGTGGAAATTACCTGACCAGTCAAGTCTATAAAAAGTGAGTTACAAACACAGCATAAGCTAAAGCCAATAATTCTTACAAATATTCCTGGAGCATCCCATAAGTTAAAAATGATGTAACTTAGAGTAATGAGGACATTTTAATGTTTTAACGTGAATAAATAACAAAAATATTAGTTATGTTTGTCTGAAAAATTGTCAGCTTTTAACACTTGAGCCAGCCTGATTGTGCACATGTTTGGGATCTCGGACACTGGCAAACAGCATGTAACTTTACGCCATGCACTGAAACAACCTCGTGGGTGGATTATGGGACCCCCGAGAAGGGCCAGGCAGCACCGAGCAGTGCTACCGGATCAGACTTCAGTTTGTGTTCCCATGACACTCAAAGGAGGCAAAAGGGAGGCATTCTCCACAAATCTGTAAACATAACGCAGCTTCAAGCAAAAGCGGTGAGAAAATTTTGGAGATTTTTTTTTTTTTTTCCAGGCATCTACTCTGTGTCACTGCCGGGAGCTAGGAAATGAACAGTGTTGCAATAAGATGGTCCATAGGCTCTTTACAAAACAGGATGAAATGTTTATATTTGGCTATTATGGTGATGACCGTTAAAAAAAAAAAAACAATCTAAGATAAATAAACATATTAATTATGTGTCAAACCACAGTACATCTCTTAGGACACTGTGATGGGAAGACTCAAATACTAGAGCTAACTTTGCTTCATTTTAATGTATTTCTTGATGAGCTTTATTAACCTGTAGGGACAAATGAACCTCAGAAATAGTATTTGGTATTGTACCCTTCCGTATTTCCTCCTCATGCTTAAAGAGATGATGATGTCCATCCAGCAAAGAATCTAAGTGATGGCAATACCTGTGATCCTTGTGACTTAAATGCAACCCTGTGCTCAGGTGGGTACTGGAAACTAGTGTCCTTGTGTCTAAACTGCACTGGAAGATATTTAGTTATGGAAGGACAAGTATTTCCCTCCTTTCTTACTCCTGCTGAGAGAATTTTAAATTCACTCAGCTCATTCCCCATAATTTCTCTCAGTAGCCCAATAAAAAGGATCATTTTCTGTTTTTCAAAATCAAAATTCAGAGGGAAAATGCAGCCACATGAGAAGGGAGGAAATAACTTTCAGATTCTTTGCTCCAGTTTATAGAGTAAGTCCTTTAATTAAAGCAACTCTCTGGTCAAGCTGTCACTTCTTTTTTTAATTGCAGCCTCCTGTCACCCTGTAATTTATTTTATTTTAATTCGTCAGGGTGTGTGAATGTTTCAGAGTGCCCCAAACGAAATCGGGGCTGTCAAAAGATGCAATGCTGCGTCATCACGTAGCTGATGGCCAGGAGCCAGCTCTGTCAACACTTGGCTTTGTACTGTCCGGGGGAGAGAAGCTGATTCTTCAGCAGTGTCTAATCACTTTAAAACAAATCTGGAAGATGTTACTAGAAGACAAGATGAGATCCAGGCCACAGCAGCCTCTGCATACAAAGAAATGAAGGATTTCATTCGAGGAGAAAATTAAAGAGGTGGAAACAACACTTGACAGTTTCAACACGATTATAACTGCGAATAAGGAGGAGTGCACTATTGGTTTAGGAAATGGGACTACTGGTACCTAGAGAAAGTACCTTGTTATGTCCGCTCTGCTGTAGCGACAGAGATATCAGGGAATTAGATCTCCCAGTCAGCAATGGAAAATTTCCTCTGAGTTCTTCAGATCCTGGTTAATTCTTGAAAGGAAACCAAAGACAAATGTGTTGGAGGGTAAAGATGACAGGGAACAGTTACCTAATAAATCACAGGAGGTATATATAAAAAAAAGGTAAATACATAGTTCCGATTTATGGAACAACTTCTATCTGAGTCCTTCAAAAGGTTTCAGAAACTAAATGTTTTCATTCCCAACATAGCTATCAGACAGCTTCACCATTCATCTTTCCAGTGCCTCATCTGGAAACCTCCTAAAAGTCCTGGATCACACAGGTATGCTTGCAAATGAGAAACTCTGAAGATTTTCTTTGGGCTATTTTTCTGGAAAACTCCATTTCCTTTCGACACCATGCAGTAAAGGTGTGACACAAAGGAGTGAAGGTAGAAAACCAAACCTTCTTTTCTGTCTGCAGGCACCTGATCTGGCCCACAGATCCATACCCAACATAATATGATCAAGGCACACGCTTTCCCCTTGCAGGATTCAACTGCAAGAACAAACTTATCATCTTGGTACCTAGAAAGGGAATGGAAATAGAAAAGTGGCAGAGGAGCTACTGACACCTTCTCTCACTGCTACTGAGAAGGGTCTGCAGGGGTAAGAGAAGGACGCGTCTCTGGGAGAGTCATGTGCTGGATTTAAAGTAGAAAACAGAAAGTAACCCCTGACATAAATGTAGAACGATCATAGAATCATAGAATCATTAAGGTTGGAAAAGACCTCTAAGATCATCGAGTCCAACCGTCAACCCAACCCCACCATGCCCACTAAACCACGTGCCTAAGCGCCTCATCTACACGTCTTTTAAATACTTCCAGGGACGGTGACTCCACCACTTCCCTGGGCAGCCTGTTCCAAGGCCTGACCACTCTTTCAGTAAAGAAATTTTTCCTAATATCCAGTCTAAACCTCCCCTGGCGCAACTTGAGGCCATTTCCTCTCGCCCTATTGCTAGTTACTTGGAAGAAGTAACACCCACCTTACTACAACCTCCTTCCAGGTAGTTGTAGAGAGGAATAAGATCTCCCCTCAGCCTCCTCTTCTCCAGACTAAACAATCCCAGTTCCCTCAGCCACTCCTCATAAGACCTGTTCTCCAGACCCTTCACCAGCTTAAGGATAAGAAGTTTTATAAATCAGATAAGGAGTTTTACAAAACAGCTGTTACTGGGAAGGGAAAAAAAAAAGAAAAAGAAAGAGAGTTGTAGATCCATAGGAAATTCTTTCACCAACCTGAAGAAGCCTTCACTTACTGTTATGGGTTATGAACTAGTGGGAAGGGGTCAGGAAGGAGCAGAAATGTGCTGCCTTTCTCCCAGCTGCTCAGTGGGAACTGTGAGTTTCCATCATCTGCATCAGGACAGATGCTAACCCCTCAGGAGGGCAGGGAGCAGCATCTTCAAGAGATGCCACATTTTTCATTTTTTCTCCCTATCCAGCATACTATAATTATGAGACTTCATTTATTTTCTGCTTGTGACAGCAAGGAACAACAACTCCCAGTGAAAAGAAAATGCTTTCCTTATTGCAGAGACTCAGAGTACCAGGATGTATTCCTCTTCCTAACCATCTCAGGAAAAAAAAAAAAAATAACCACCTTTTCACCACACTTCAGACATTTTAAGGTATTTTGTCCTTGCTGTTTGTCTTCCCTCAGAGATCTCTTCCCTTATTTCCTTCACTTTGATTACTACCCGTGTTGTTGGTGGCATGGGCATTGGCTCCAATGCATTAAAGGGAGCAGAGTTTATCCCTTGGCCTGCAGGGCTGCATCTATTAAACCTCCCCAACTTTATTCGAGTAAAGCGTGGTGAAACATTCTTTCACCTGTCGTGGGAATTAACCAAAGATCTGAGTTGAGACAAATTCCCCTACTTCTCTGTAATACGCTGTAATTCATCTTTTTCACTTTACATGAGGATTTTTCTCATGGTCTGTGGAGCAGGTCAGATTACCTTAGATACCTTGTCAGTAGCTGAATGAATAGGATATTATAAACTCTAATTCTCCAGTAACATACTGTATATAAAATACTGAAAGATTACGGACCCGCTTCAGTTAAACCCCTAAATGTCTGGATGCTTAGCCAGGTTTGGTCACAAACTCATTGCTTTTAAGTCCTGCAGGAACCCTGACCTGACGTCTCCTGAGCAGTGTGGGCCACAGATTTTGAGGTACCCCTGTTGACCCAGTGAGGTCCTGGGTCACACCTGGCTATTTTGGATTCTCGAATTTTCCTTCTCCTATTGCCTGAACTCACACAACGTGCTGAAGTCCACTCCACCAACCTCCACAGCTACTGGATCCAAACCTGTTCAGATTATATATCAGCAGCTCTAAATGTTGGTGTTCTAGCACCGTGGTGCATTTTTTAATCAGCACAGGGCACTACAGCATGCTTTAATAATTGCTTTCAGCCTCTTCTCTTTGTTCATTCCTCCTTTCAAATCAGTAATTTCATTCCCTTTCTCCTCTTTTATTTTTTATTTTTTTCCCACTTCATTAGCTCATCAACGGCAATAGACAGGACATGACCATTTAGAAGGTCTGAAAGCTTCTGTTCATTCTCACTTTCTCCACTTTCTTCACCCTCAGCAAGATTTCACGTTGTCCAACACAATATCTTGGCAGGGCTGGCATCCTCTCCATCTGCTTTTGGACCTTGACTGTCCTGGGAGGTGCAGGATCTGGCCCGCCAGGTATGAAATATCCTCTAGCAGCACTCTGAGCACTTTGTTTCAAGCCAGGCATCAAATCAGCTGTGGACCCTTTGGGCAGCTGCAATGGAAGTTGGAGAACTGCGCTGCTCCCAGTGGAAGATTCCCATAATAAAACCTAACACCACAACTGACACTAATTACAAATCTTGTTACCAAACTAAATTACAGCCCTAGCTGAGGAAGCAAGGAGAGAGCAGACATATGCTGTGGCAAGAAAACCCTCGGCTGTTTAGTTCTTCTCACCCTGACTCAAAACTCTCCTGGCTGAAGCCATGAGGCCATGCCAGTTGAGTTGCTTACCTTGGGAAGAAGCAGAGGGGATGCTACAAGCTTAGCTGCATCTCTCCGTTTGGACTACCTCATCTTCCTCATCTTTGGGAGATGATCCCAAGCAGCCGCTGAATTCTCCATGGTGAGGAGCATGGGCTGATTTATACTGCAGTTCCCAACACGGAAACCGGTCTGCAGATAAAGACCTGAGTCTGCAGCATCTTCCACCAGCACAAAGCATACAACTGTGCAAGAAACCTTTTCATAATCATGAGGAAAAAGAGAGAGAAAAAAACAACCCAAATTCTTAAACATATTCAGACTCAGCTGGAATTCGGACCAAGAGATGGACTAGCTCTTACTTATCCCTGAGGCACATTCACCTCTCTATATAATTAAGCTCTTGGGCTGTTTTGTTAGTGTTGAGAAGCAGGCTTTGCCAAAAGTCATCTGGCTTTCTCCCTTAAAACAGTGACAGGTTTTTTCCCCCCTCCTCGCTAAAGAAACCTTTCAATTTCGTTGCTTATGTGCTTTAGGTATAATTATTTTTTTTACCTTTCACAGTGTTATTTCCTACCCGTAAAATTATACAAAAATGGTCATCAGTGAGCCTGCTGAAAAGACTAGCCACCATACATTGCAGAGAATAACCTTAATATTTATAAAAAAATAAAGACCATACTTCTTTTAAAGATCTTGCTCTAAACAAACTGAATTATTCATGCATAGAATTGTACAGCATTAGAACACCTGTTTTCAATCATGCATAATGTAAAATCACTCATTACCTCACAAGAGCCTCTACATCTCCAGCAATCAAATGGCATTGAAACAGCGAAACAGGTGCTTGGCAGGTGGATCCAAACAGATGTTTTGGGCATGCTTGTCTTTTCTTGTACAGGTGTGGTGATCTTGTTTTCAACGGCATAATTGCTATTTGAATAGGTGATATTTAATTCTTACGTGCTTTAATATTTATTTTTGCTTCTTCAATTCCGTTTTCCACTTTGCAAACCGCACAGGCTCAGAGCAGCCTATGAGATGTGCGAAAGCTCCCGGCTGAACTGCGAGGCAGAGTAATGCAACGGAAAGTACAGTTCCTCTTACTCAGACCTTCATCCCACAAATCCTCACCTGGGAAACTATGTCCCTTTTCTAGACAACTTGTGCAAAACCACTGTAGAGACCGCCACGCTCTCAGCCAGGGGCTGGGGTTCCCTTCCTGACGGACATTTGAACGTTGGGTGTACGGAGACAAGATAAACCTTCATGGAAGCAATTCAAACCTGGGAATGCAGAAGATCTCTGCATGTTTTTCCAGGATTCGATGATGCATAATTTAAAGGTGTCTGAAAATGTGAGCAGCCCTAACACCCCGATGTTGTAACGGAGTAATACATTACAAACCTCGGCTCTGCTTCTGCCCGGACTCCTGCCTTTCACGTGGGCTCCATGGGGGAGTGACGCAGAGCAGTGGCCTTTGCTAAACCAGCTTGTAGACATGGCACTCTGCAAAAGCTGCAGAAAGCACTGAATCTGCAAGGAAAAAAAAAGAAAAACAAACAATAACCCCCCTCCTGGAATTTACAGAAAATGAATCAACAGTGGCCAAAAAGTACTTTGGTGCTTATAGCCTTCAAGCACTGATTACTGATTGGCCAAAGCAGACATGTTCCCACTCTTACTTCACTTTTCAGCAGCAAAGTGGCAAATCACTAGAAACAGCTTTAAACTTGGCACCCTGTCTAGCATCTCAACAGACCGGCCAAGGACCGACAAACCAGGGCGGCAGTTTATTGCTCTGACAAGTCACTTGCACCCAGGCTTGTGTTTGCTCCTCATGGTCCGACACCTTGGGGACAGAGAGAAAATCACAGGATGCAGTGACCCGCATCAGTGCTTCACGCAGGTGGGTTAAGAGCAAAACAGTTTTTTGTGGTTAGCATATAGCGCTTGTAGGGTGTAAACAACCGACTTATGCCAAGCCGTTGTGTATTATGGACCAGAGCAGTAAAGTTTTTGGACCACAACATGACACCATGGGATTTGCCCTGATCACACAGACAGCAGGTCGCTCGACATTGACGTGTGCCCTAAAAGATGTGCTCTAGCTCAGTGCAGAGGAAAATTAGTCTCTGGAGTGAATCCAGAACATGATCAGAAGGAAAGTGCTCCCCCCAAATAGGTGAAGACTACCCAATAATACTGGGGAATATTTGGTTCAAGATGGCAGTGGACTTCTCTCTTGAGACAAGGAAATTTAAAATCCATTTTTGGCCTAATTTTTGTGTATCATAGTCCACTATTTAAAAACAGCCACATGGGAGGGTAAGAAAAACTAGGTTGTATAAGTTACAGTACCCAGATATCACAAAGATAGGAGTGATATTAAGAAGCAGACCAACTATATACAATGTAGTCTGTTTGCCTAGGTAACAAAATGACATCTCCCTTACATCTCTCATGAAGGCTGTCAAACATCTCATGATGTTCAGCTACTCAGTAATGTATAGGGGAACATCACCACAAAGGGGTTTTTCCTTTTGTTAACTTGGATGTATAAGTTAATAGATAAAGAAAGAGAGACTGTTAGTTGGAGCATCCATACTTCCTTCCTCTCCTCCTCTCACTCTACCTGGCATTGGAGGAGAGCGACCTGATATTGTTACTAGAGAGGTCCTCCCTCAGATAGACTGAAGTATTGGAAGCATATATACATATAGAATAGGTATATATGTATATATATATAAAATACGAAAGATTATAATAGCAATATTCATGGCATATCGTCAACATCAGTCTTTACCCCAACACATAGAAAATAATTCTTACAAGCATACTAATTCAATTATTCTGCCTCAGTATACCATAATAATTAGCCTACTGTATTTTTCAGTGTCAAATATCTCTTTTTTCTTTGAGTATAAGCATCTCATTATTTCCCAGCAAGAATGATGAAAGAACCTTGGAAATGACGGGCTTTATTCTGGGTTTACCTCAATGAAATAGGTGCTCTGATGTCAGGGTAATAGGAACAGTTAATGAATCTGTCCTGAACCAAGTATGACAGAATTTAGATGACACAATTACCTTAAGAAGCAGGATACCAAGACTGATAACTACACATAAATTTGTACATGCATATATCTGTATAGCTCACACTTATACAAACAAGAAGTACATCTAGCATTAATTTCCGTGCTTATTCATGTGTAGCAATTAAAATATGTAGAAATCTGAGGAAAAAAATTCTACCAGTACATGATGGCTTACCTATCCAAACTGAGCACATGCCTCAAACCAGAAACTCCTCCAGAAATGGCAGGTGCCTGCAGCGACCTCTGCGCACCCTCCTTCACACCGGTCCTTCATCCTTCTTCCGGGCTCCCTCTGTGGAGAACACATGGACAAGAGGTTCCATCCCCAGCTGAAAAGCTGAGTGAAGGCTTAGGCTCCAGAAAACCTTCCTTCAGCACATTTCCTTAGAGACTGTGAAAGTCTTGTCTTTCTGGGTCAGATACGTGTGATTTCTGATGTAGCAGAAGTTACTTTAAATGGACAACAGCATAGAGAAACAACGGATGAATCAATGCATCCAGGTTGAAATTAAAGCTCAGCAAACACTTCCCAAATTCCATTTGGGAATAATTTCTGAACATTTTTTTTTAGCAGAAAATATAAACTCTTACATTTGACAGAACAGGTCCATCTCATCAGCTCTGGCGCAGCCTCAGCATCTACAGACGTCCCCCAGTGCTCCTCCTTTGACCTCCCATCCAGCCCCAGGTGTTGGAGCTCATCCTCATCCCAGGATGAGGTTTGGGGTTTTTTTGAACATTTCCACAAAGGACTGTTTGATCTGGAGTGCTGCCTTCAGGAAACGGAGCTGCTCTCGTCCTCCTCGTAAGAACTTTTGACCACTTTTCGCTGCAGGATCTTTTCCCGCATCCTTGTCTCCATGACCGGGCTTCAAAGGACATCGTGCTGCTCTTCCCTTTGACACCCTTCGAAAAAAAACGCTTGGCTTGTGATGGGTCTGCGCGGTTTTTCTCGGCAATATCTTTCAGTTCATGCCTCGTACTTAGTTTGTGTCTCAGCTGATTGCAGAAGCAGCATGGATTGGTCTCTCCAGGATGCTTCTGATCAATTTTCTTTTCACATGAAGCATGAATTATTAACAACCACCAGGCACTCAAAACCAACTCACTCCCCAAGTTTCCCACAGTTTACAAAAATCTAAATAAATTAATAAATTTATCTAAATAAATTAATCTAAATAAATTAATAACTCAAACATTTTCCTCTAAAGGTCGGTAAGTGCAGGCTGTATAAAATCAAGGTGGGAGTGGGACTCCTGAGGTAAAGAACTTACAATGAACAACATTTTTTTTGTTTACGG
>NW_009232575.1:49859-51090 GCF_000690835.1 Fulmarus glacialis
GGCCAAAGAAGCCATTTCATATCGTTGCGACTCTGTTTATTCACCAATAAAATGGTGATACTGCTCTTCTCGGAGAGATGTTACAAGGGGTTTATGAAGTACGTGGAGAAATTAAAAGTTTTTTGCCCAGGAGAAAAGTGCTCTTTGCGTCCGACTTATCCGAAATGTGCGTCCAGGAGTCCCTTTGCCTCCGGAGCATGGTGGGCTGCACACTCATCCCTGTTTTATGACTCTGTTTATTCACCAATAAAATGGTGATACTGCTCTTCTCGGAGAGATGTTACAAGGGGTTTATGAAGTACGTGGAGAAATTAAAAGTTTTTTGCCCAGGAGAAAAGTGCTCTTTGCGTCCGACTTATCCGAAATGTGCGTCCAGGAGTCCCTTTGCCTCCGGAGCATGGTGGGCTGCACACTCATCCCTGTTTTATGAGCAAAACAGCAGCTTAGAGATATTTTGGGGATTTTCTTTTGATGGTAGCAGACAGTCTTCAAACACAATGAATCAGTTTGGGTTGGCAAGAAAGGATGGAGTCACTGTTAGAAAACCCTCAAGCTGGAGTTAGATGGGATTTTTTCCTCCTTGTAATTTTAGGTGCTGGGTGCTGTGGGGAGCTCAGATGGCAGCTGAGAGAGGCTTAACACACCTCCTGTTCTTGCACCATTAGAGCTCTGGGAAATAGGGATGGATGGGACTCATCCTCCAAAATCCCCATCTCACGAGGGAGCAGGGAGTTGGCAACTTTGCTGTTTTCCTGCCCCGTGCTCCCAGATTCCCTGCGCAATGCACCAGCTTTGCCGTGGGATAGATCAAACCCTGCGGCTGGATTTCACACCTTGCAGCACAATTGCTATCACCCAAGCCTCGCTTACAACCCCTGAAAGGAAATCTTTCAGTCAGCGTAAACACGCTTTGGTACCATGCATATTGCTGAAATACAGTTTATTGCTTCCAGAGAGCAAAACTGCAAATCATCCAGAGGAACGATATAGCATTGCAAAATTTAGGCAAGCTTATAACATCCCAGGGTTGATTGTCCCCATTTACATGGGGTTTGCACCCTCTAACTGCTGCAGAGTGACTCCTGCTTTACCCCTGCATCAGCGTGGGGAGACCCAAGTGCCCTTATGGGGACCAAAACCAGGCACTGGAAATAGTTATTCCAACTCTTTAGGTGTGCATAGATATGTTTGCATGCAGATGTGTGCATATATACACACACACACACATATA
>NW_009232576.1:0-7986 GCF_000690835.1 Fulmarus glacialis
GCTTTGCTGAAGTCCAGGTAGACCACATATTAATAACATTTTGAATTACATGTGAATGACAAAAAGTCTATTTAAAAATCAACATTTTGAGCAGTTTTGATACATTTTCTTCTCAGACATTTCCAATGCCAGCCTCTGCTGCAATGCTTAGAAAATGGTGCTTTCATTCAATATTTCCTTAGGTGCTAGTCCCAACCAGGCAATACAAACACAAAATCCTTTCCAGAAAGTGGACTGAATCTTCCCTCTGTCCTCTAAATCAGGCTGGTTTTTAGCATTACACAGGAGTATAGTTTTAAAAAATATCAGCACTGTTTTACTTGCTGTGGTTCATCCACCTCCAATAGCTGGATAGCTGCTGGTCAGCAACCTGCTTGCTTGTGTTCAGGGTGCCGGGGCACCGTAGGTGTGCTCAGAGAAGGATGGGGAATGCACCAGGATGCAAAGGGATGATGTGGATTAAGGAAAGATGAATCACAGTGTCTTCTTCATTATAGGTAGGGGCAACGTCTTGTGGGATAATGTGGGAAATGTCCCTTCCCCCCTTGTTTGCCTGTGCAGTAATTACAGGTTTGTCCTGGTAGCCTTAGTGCTAAACAATAGTCTACAGGCAGTCATGAAAAAAATAATGTGTGAACTGTTTTGCTACAGAAAGTAGCTATTTCCTCCGTGTTATCTTATATTACTATAACTTTCTCCCTCTTCCTGCCCATTTAGGAAACAAAACAAAACAAACTCAGATTTAAATTGGAGTCTCATAAAATCATTTCAGAAGCCTTTTCCCTCTGCTCTCCCCACCCCTAACCTTTCAGTCTGGAATTATGCTTACTTCTAGTCACTAACATTTTGCAAGTGCTTACATGACCTTCTACATCAGCATCTTGAGCTGCTCCCTGTAGCGTTGCTGAGCAAGTAGACACTATATGTCTATGGACCTCCCATCTCACACTGCCGTTTTCATTTGCTGCCATTCACCTTTTTTTCAGACCAGTGCAGCTTCAAGTCAGAGGTAGCTCTGAAGTAAAGTAACTTCTCCTGTGTAAAATCTTGTGCCCTCACATTTAGCCATCACACTTTCAGGCAGCACTGGCATCTGCCTAATACTTATTTCTTTTATCTGTAAGTACTTCCCACCCCAGACTTTACAGTTATTCAGTAAGCAGAACAACTGGTACCCATAGCTGAGATTCTGATCAAGAAGTGTTACGTTAACCTTGTTCAATGAGAATTGTGTTAATGCTCTGTACCTCAAACCACAGAGAAGGGAGTAACCATATGAACAATAAACTATATTTCTTCCTCCTGCATTAGTAACAGGACTACCATGCCATGGGATCATAAATCTTTTGGGGTGACTTGAATAGATCTGAAATGTCATGCTGGACTTCTGTTTAAACAGTCTGGTTTATTCTGGGTTTTTTTCATTGTAAAACAATTGCAGACAGCAGATTTGCGCTAGCAATGAAAGTGCTGTTTTTCTTCTTTTAAGTTTCAAAAGGTAAAAAAAAAAATAATTTCTGGAATCAGCATACTCAAAACTGTCATAAGAACTAGCACAGCTCCCGGTCTACAATGGTTTAAATGACTGGTATATCACCGAAGTTTAAGCCATTGGTACATCTTCCCTCTCCTCTCTTATCTCATTGCTGTATGTCCTTCTAGGTGATAGAATAAATATAGATTCCACAGCAAGCAGTAACAGTTGCATTAGCGAATGGGTTATCTCCCTGAGGCAGTGTGTATATTTCCACATTAATTTTCTGATACTTCATTTTTTCAGAGGATTTGTGCAGGATCCCCACCTGTTATATTTTATGGACTCTTTACCCAAGCGGACTAGTCATTACTAACCTGCATTTCACTCATTAGCACTTGATATCTCATTTAGAGACTAATTCACTCTCAATTTTGTTAGAGGTTATTTTCACAAATAGGATGTAGGCAGATAGAGCAAAAGACTCATCACAGGAGAGTACTTCTAATGGTAGCATGAAAATACACTAAGGGTTTCCAAATATGTAATAGCTCATAAAGAAAATCTGATACTACTTTAGATATGCTTTCCATGAATTAAAAGATATTATGATGCTCTACCTTAATAGCTGTGACTTGGAAATATCAGTACCATGTTCTTTCTTACAGGATAAAGCATAGTAACAAGGCAGGGGATTGTACATTCTGGTAGGGTTTTTGTTAAGGAAAGTTTCCAATGTAAAGATTTGTATAAAGATATTCTAAGTCTTCCTGCATGTTTGTATTTGGATCATAAATCAGACCGGGCTTAGAGGTGAAGTGTCTACATATTTTCTGTGAGGTGAGCACACTGAAAATATCAAAAGGGCTTTGAATTTCACAGTACAGATTTTCTTAGGTCAAATATTAGACCTAAATATCTGAGTTTCTCTGTTTCAGAATATCTGATGGGTGAGATAAATAGAAATTAAATGAGTAGGAAACAAATTTTGCCCTTCCTGCACGCTGTATCCTTGCAGACATGGACCTCACCTCTTTCCTTCAAGCCAGAAACTTCCAGTGGCAAGAAGCTCTGCAAGAAACACTCTGGGCAAACACGGAGCCTGTCAAGCATCTTCTTTTCTGTCATTGGTCAACAACTACATCTGTGTCTACCCTTTGGTCTTCTCAGGAGTTCATCTATCTCTTCTCCTGCCTTGGACTTCCTGATACATATTCTTCTGTCCCTCCTCTGTGCTGCAGAAGCTTTTCCAGTGGCACAAACACCATTGCTCTGAAGAAAAAAAAAAAAAAGGTCTCCCTTCTCATCCATAAGGTCCTTATCTGAGTCAATGAACGGCAGTGAGGATAAGACCAAAAACCTTCCTCCCCAGTGCACAAACACTTTCTCTAGGTGAACATGTAAAGCCTGTTGTATTCCTGGCACTCCCCTTTCAAAGAGACCTGGGAAAAGAGGAGAGGTGGGGAATAAACAGCATTACTTGGCAGAGGAAACCTTGCCTTTCTTACACAAGCTCAGTTTCAGCTAGCTGGCTGGGCGAGCCAGTGGATAAATGTGCCCCCGCAACAGCACAGGCAAATGGCTGGAGCCCCATGGGAAGCAGGGTGAGCCTTCGTTACGCCATGAGCAAGTCACGCCAACGTAGGTAGGTCTGTAGGATGTTGCAGCTAAGGTTGTCATTGCAGAGTAGGTCACATCACGATTCTTCCTGCCGCTCTACGTGACTCTAGTTGGCTACATGCCTCCCCATACTTATGGAGGTGCAAGTGCCTTGGGGCTTGGTCTACTCTTCAATTACTTCTCCAAGTCATTAAGGGGTAGGCTGCTACAGAACTGCTACATTTATCATTGGTGTTTGTGCTGCCTCAGAGATGCTAAGAATTTCTCATCACAACATTGTTACTGATTAGACCACAGCATTCATCCTTTTGACATAATGCTAGACACAGCAGGCAATTCCATGTTTGTGTTTCATTCAGTTAGTTTGCTATAATTTCTCTAAGGAACAGTTGGGATTTCATGTTATATTTTAAGGAACGTACCTTTCTTTTTCCCTTTGGTTCTTTCTGTGCTGCAACAAAAAAAAAGCCCTGGTCCATTATTTAAGTGAATTGATGCAGTTCTGTTTTCCTGCACATGAAATCAGGGTCAGTGACTCTGTGCTTCCAGCAGCAAAATGAAGTGGAGTTGCCTGTGAGCACCACCGAAAATCATGTCAAAGTGATACTGCTTCTGCCAACAGCAGACACAGGGTAAAATCACTGCAGAGGAGGATTGAAAATGAGGGGCGCCTCATTTTGAATAACAAATAAACCCCTCTCTCACTTGTAACAAGTGGGAGCTGGAAAGAGAGAAGCCTTTTTCCCATTTCAGGAGCTTGAGACTGTTTTAAGCAGATGTTTATAACTGAGATGAAGTCCCTATCAAAGGTCACCAAAAGTGAATATAGTCTAAGTCTAGATAGGATCTTCTTTCATGAGCAGACTAGCTATAAAATGCATGTTCGTGATACATTTCTTAATCTTTTTTCATGTTTCTCAATTATAATGTCCTCTAGGCATTTATAACTGCAATTTGCCTTATTTCCAAATTGCTGGAGAAAGATTCTGATATCTGATAACTCTTTGACTCTGGTTTCCCTTCGTTCTGCACATGTAACTCTTAGCTCCCTCAAAACTGGAAGAGATTAAATAAAACAGAGTTATTGTTCAGAGGAGGAAAAATGACCAGGGCAGGTATCTGTGGGATTTTTTATTAAGTAAAGAAAATTTAGTGGGATCAGTATAGGATAAAGAGATTTACAAAAACATGGCTATGGACCAATCTTCATCCGCTGTAAACAATTCCAGTTTAACTGAATTAACAGTGAAAAATACCAGCTGAGGACTTGGGTAACATTTCCACTTTAACTGATCCACTGTGATTCACCGATGTATCCGTTACTCCTTTTCTTGGTAACTCCCATAAAAGGGGAACCTGCTATCATCTTCAGTCGTTTGATATGCTGGAGAAAAATACTTTTGCAATAAATCATAATAATAATGCACCTCAGATGGTCTTTTACATTAATAATACCTTCATTTTCTCCCCGGAGAATGCCCACATTGCCAAGCTTTTGCACAGCCTCTGGATAAGTTAGGATATAGACATCATGACCCACATCCCACATAGTCACAGAATGTCCCAAACTACGTACTTTTCTTAAAAAAGAACAGTAAAAAAAAAAAAAAACAGAATGGCCTCAATTTGGCAAGCATGGAGACACCTCTGTAACGTCATGCATTCAGTCACAGCTGACTTCAGCATTTGTCTTCAGGTGAGGAAACCCATGATTCCTCTGGTTAAGCTATTAAGTATTTAGTATTCTATTCAACAGCACAAGCCCCTAATATCTATCTGGGGATTTTAAAAGCAAATAATATTGAAAAAGAAGCAACCAAGTAAAACAACTTTGTATTGCAAATTACAGAGTTTTGCTGTCTTGGATAAAGTATTTTACCAGCTTATTAATGATTTATTTGTTGTGTTTCATTTTCAAAAACAAATTCAGGTTTATTGATTTATTAGCTCTTCCTGCTAATTTCTGTAAAGCCTCCTATATGCATCAGTCTTTATGAAACCACTGCATGGGTTAACAGCTAATTTACTCTTCTTTTTTTTTTTTTATTCTAGTATTCTCAAATGCGGGACGAAGTATTCAAATCAAACTTGGTGTGCGCATTTATTGTTCTTGTATTTATCACCGCTATCCAAAGCTTACTTCCTTCTTCCAGGTAAATACAGAAAGATATTGCTATATAACTGAAGGTGCTCTTGGGGAAACAGTGGGATAACATTTCTAGGACTGACATGGAGTGAGCCAATAAAATCTGCTTATTCTCCAAAACGTTTGGAAATATTTTTGCACTTTTTTCCCATTGTTATTTATTTTTGTTATCACGTTATCTGCAGCTACATATTTTCAGGTGAGACAGCAACATCTACTGACATTATGTTGTTACGTTTTTAAGCAGAACCCCCACTGAGATAAGTGGGAACCTTGGGCTACAAAAGTTTGACATGGTATGGACTGCTGCTTCCAGTGCAGTAAAACTTTATCCAGTAAAACTTTATCCAGTAAAACTTTATCCAGGCTTATAACAGTGCCTCTTTGCTAAATGACTGGTAATCACCTTCAGAATCAGTGACTGTTTTGGTTTTGTTTCTTACATGTTACCTAAGAAAATTGTACTCTTTGTTGATAATGATACATATTACCCAGCTGGGGAAAGCAATCTTGTGCCATTATAAAGAAGCAAACAGGTGATCTGGTAGATCTTTTCCTACTTCTGCTTTTATCTGGGGCTGACCAAGAAACAACTTCTTATCAAGGTGACGAAAACATGACATAGCTGTGATCTGTGTCCACATGTTTCACACAGTCAAACCCATCAACTGGTATTTTTGTCTACTATTTAATAATAACACAAAGGTGTATACAAGGACTATGGTCAGTTTTCTAGCATCATAGCAGATCCAGCAGAACATGACTGCTGCTAAAACAAGCCCCTGGTCCCATCTGGTCTTTGGCAGAGCAAGTGCGAAAGTGGAAATGCCCAGATGAACATAATTCTCAGGTGGTTTCTAACACTCAGATGAACCTTAACTTACAGCTGCCTGTAGAATAACCTTGAAAATACAGTACTTGCATAAGAAATAAGATCTTTATTGTGTTACAGTAATGCAGAAATATTTCTTGGACCATCTTTGGAAGACCTGGTTCACCATGTTTATGTCTAAGAATACCAAAATGGTGATAAGATGCACTCTGCAGCAGTGGTGTCCCATGTAGAATCATAGAATCATAGAATATCTTAAGTTGGAAGGGACCAATGAGGATCATTGAGTATAACTCCCTGCTCCTCGCAGGACTATCTAACACTAAACCATGTGACTAAGAGCATCATCCAGACGCTCCTTGAACTCTGACAGGCTTGGTGCAGTGACCGCTTCCCTGGGGAGCCTGTTCCAGTGACTGACAACCCTCTTAGTGAAGAACCTTTTCCTAATGTCCAGTCTGAACTTCCCCTGACGCAGCTTCATTCCATTTCCTCGTGTCCTATCGCTGGTCACCAGAGAGAGGAGATCAGCACCTCCCCCTCTACTGCCCCCCTAGAGGAAGTTGTAGACTGTGATGAGGTCACCTTCAGCCTTCTCTTCTCCAAGCTGAACAAGCCAAGTGACCTCAGCCGCTCCTTGTAAGTCTTGCCCTTGAGGCCTTTCACCATCTTGGTTGCCCTTCTCTGGACACACTCTAATAGTCCTTCTTATATTGAGGCACCTGAAACTGCACACAGTAGCCGAGATGGGGCCGCACCAGTGCAGCGTAGAGTGGGACAATCACCTCCCTCGACCAGCTAGCTATCATAGAATCATAGAATCATTAAGGTTGGAAAAGACCCCTAAGATCATCGAGTCCAACCGTCAACCCAACACCACCAGGCCCACTAAACCATGTCCCTAAGCGCCTCATCTACACGTCTTTTGAATACTTCCAGGGATGGTGACTCCACCACTTCCCTGGGCAGCTTGTTCCAAGGCCTGACCACTCTTTCAGTGAAGAAGTTTTTCCTAATGTCCAGTCTAAACCTCCCCTGGTGCAACTTGAGGCCATTTCCTCTCGTCCTATCGCTAGTTACATGCTGTGCTTGATGCACTCCAGGACATGGTTGGCCCTTTTGGCTGCCAGGGCACACTGTTGACTCATATTCAACTTGCCATCAAGCCAAACCCCCAGATCTCTTTCCGTGGGGCTGCTTTCCAGCCTCTCATCCCTCAATCTGTACGTATAACCAGGATTACTGCATCCCAGGTGGAGAATCCAGCACTTGCTCTTGTTAAATTTCATACGGTTGGTGATTGCCCAACCATGTATTTTGTAGTTGTTCTCAGCTGGGAACATGCCCATAATATCTAACTTCCTGCTGTTCTTTATGAGCTCTATTGCTCTAATACTAGTAAGTTTGTTTGCTTTTCTGAAGTCCTTCTCCCAATACACATTTAAAATTTTTCACTTCGGGTAGCCGTTATTTTTATTTTTTTCTCAGTACGTACATGAAGATTTATGGATCTTATTAATGGAACCTGTTTTCCAAAAAGATTTCTGCTGCTATATCAATCACTGTTATACTAGCAAAAAAAACCATGTCATTTTTCCTGTCTGCACAGATTCTTGTGAGGGTGTCTAGTGCCATTGGAATTAGGGGAGAAGGAGTCACATAACCACATTACCTGCAGCTATCTCACTTTCTGGTTGCACAGTAGTCTTGTGTTTTTCCCTGCACTTCACAAATTCTTTGTGGACTTTTTGTCACTGAATGTTAAAGAGGCTGTAAATATAAATAGCTTCAAATAAAGATTAGATAAATTCCTACAATATAAGATCAACAGAGGTTTTTAAACAAAATTATGGAACCTTGGCCTCAAGAATGCCCTTAAAGGTTGATTGCTGGAACCTGGGAAGATATTTAGGG
>NW_009232576.1:8019-33363 GCF_000690835.1 Fulmarus glacialis
AAGATTTGGAGCCACATGGGTGTTTTATGGCAGTTCTTTTGTTCTTTCAGGAGCTGAAGATCACTGTCAAGATTTAAGAAGGCAAATTTTGGTCTTTGATTTTCAAGTTCTGATACTCTGCTTCAAAAAATGTATTTCAGTTTTAAAAAAGCAGGCCTGTCAAATGAGTAGTGGTCAACAGCTGAGCAACCCTAAAATAACAGATTTGGAGCCACATGGGTGTTTTATGGCAGTTCTTTTGTTCTTTCAGGAGCTGAAGATCACTGTCAAGATTTAAGAAGGCAAATTTTGGTCTTTGATTTTCAAGTTCTGATACTCTGCTTCAAAAAATGTATTTCAGTTTTAAAAAAGCAGGCCTGTCAAATGAGTAGTGGTCAACAGCTGAGCAACCCTAAAATAACAGAATGAGGGGTTTTGAGTAAGAAGGTTTCAATATGCTTAAATATATTGAATGAGGAAATAATCTGGAAGTTCAAATTTCTTAAGTTCCAGTTCAAAAAAGAATTCAAGGTATGAGCACATGAACAAGCTTTCACAAAGTTAGGCACGATTTGGATTCAGAGAGTCTTGGAGATAACTGCATGCTCATCTGTTATACCTCTAGTAGGTATCAGAGAAGTAAACTACCACAGCGGAGGAGCATGGACATAATTTCCATGGAACAACTAACAAACTATACCTCACACTCCTGGTGGTAATTTACTCATTTCCTAACAACACATTTAAGTGTCTTTCAATGAATGTTTCAGAGCTCTGTTGAACAGGGATGGAATTTTGTATTTGCTTAAGTACATGTTTGAATATTTTTCTGAGCTGAGTCTTTTGGGGATTTCTGGAAACACAGTGAAAGAAAACATTACTTAAATGATCATAAAACATATCTTACTAAGGATCTTCAGGGACTTTCCCAGATAGGTTGCCTTAGTCTGTGTGTTAAAGAAGGGAATCATCTTTGGGAATCATCTTTTTATTACTGCATCTACTTTATATGGGAGTTTCAGAATTTTATCTCAGTTTATATGTGTCTCCCGCAGGATAAATATTTGATCCATTCATACTTTTTCCTGACAGGACAGGCACATCACTGAATTTAAAAATCTTTGCAATAGTTTTAATTCTTTGAAATATTGAGTTGGGGAAATTACTCTAAGTGACATAAATTAATGCCATATTTCTGCTGTAATTATCCTCTATGAAGCCATTAAGTTACATTGCCAGCCTTCCAGTGATTCATCTTCTCCACCTGAGAGGCCTGGGAGTTTGATTTATTTCCTGCAATGAACTTTCTATATGCTCACATAGGCAATAGATCATACTAGAGTAAACTGCTGAACTACTTTTAGTTCTGTCAATTTTTCAGTGGGTTTTTCTTGTGAGGGAAGAAAAACAGATTTCAAACTGTTGTTCATTTAAACATCTGCATCTTCTGTTTTACATAAGTTTTCCTTCTGGCTCAACTCTTGATTTGCAGCTGTACACGAGGAAGAGGGAAGGCAAAAGCTCCATTTCAAACTTCACTTGATCTTGACGGTAAGGGAACCCCTAGAAAGAAAAGCATTTGGTCTTGAATCTCTTCTTGAGTGAAGAGGGGATCCAACCCAGGTGTCCTAGTTCTGGGAGAAGTTAATGGACAGAAGAGTATTATAGCTGTTTGTTTCTATTTCTCTGACCTTGGCTATATCTTCTGCTGTACTTGATCCTATCAGCATGCTGCCAACAAAATCCTAGCACAGATACCGGATTGATCGTCTAGGAGGTCATAGGTGTGCAGACTTCAGTTTTGTTTTTATCTCAAGCGGGCTTAGACAAGAGACAAACACATTAATGTTCAACTGAACAGCAACAGTGGAAGAAAATTTTTTGCCTATATATTTGTTATGAACAAATACAAGGCCATGGTTTCTCAGGCACCTAAGCAGGTTATGCTGCATTTTGGATTGATATCCCAGACCTAGGTCCCTAGATGCTCCCTTTATAGTACCTTAATTCAATAGCACTGGGTCTTACATGTAGAGTTTGGCAGTCCAAAATAAGAACTCATGTTTAGTGTCCTCAGGTCTGACCTCTGGAGGCTTGACCCTAATCTTTTTGAAAGCCTTAATTTGGTTTCATTTAGAGCTGGGTCAGGCTAGGTCTGCAGAATTGGTAGGCTACATCTTGCATATATCGACTGTCTATATATATCTGAGATATAGGTAGAAACTATCAGTTCCAAAGAGGATCTCGGTCATTTGGTTTTGGAAAGCAAGAAAGCTATTTTAGAATACTGCTGTAGTGTGGGAAACAGAAGGAATTAATCTCACATAACTATCTGTAACCTGGGTTCAAAGTATAGCCACTGGAGAACAGGTCAATTAGTGGATCTCAAGGTGCCTTCTATCTGAATAAATCTAAGAGACTGCTGTGCAGTGAGACGAATTGTATCCTAAACTACACAGCTCTCTTGATAAGTCCTCTTGACTCCCTTCACTAGTTCTCCATGAACATATTGTCCAGCTTTTCCCTGGCTTTATTGACTACCTCTCCCTTGGCTTTCGGTGTATTTTCACAGACAGAAGCTGCTCTCAAGACATCGTTGCCTTGTGTCTCTGCTTGGTAGCCTTGGGACTTTCAGCAAGTCCTGAGACTCTTCCCACAAAATTTTTAGTCACACAGGATGAAATCTGTGGCTCCTGCTCCAATCTTTGTTTCTTCCCTTCATAATACAGTTTGTTTTTACTGGCTACATTGTTCCTTTTTTCAAAAGCAAGCTTTACTTCTGGGTGAGCTTGCTGGAGAGGATGAGACTTTTTTTGGGAAGCTCCACTGTGTCCTGTATTCAACTCACACACAAAACTCTGACAAAGCTTGTGGAGCGAAA
The DNA here is from genome assembly GCF_000690835.1 of Fulmarus glacialis. NCBI lineage: Eukaryota > Metazoa > Chordata > Aves > Procellariiformes > Procellariidae > Fulmarus > Fulmarus glacialis. The sequence continues at coordinate 10,880 of NW_009232576.1, forward strand.
TGCTGACCCAAGTGTAAGATAACATTTCATACCAGTAGTACATCATCAGGACAGTGTCAAAGCTAATATTATCACATGGAAGCTCTCAAGGGAAGTTAATGTGTAATCCACCTTATTTCAGTTCATTAGGGAACAGAATTTCCATTTTGATATTTTTCACATCTTATTTCAAAATGTTTTGTAATATAATTTGGTACTATGAAAAAGTATCATCTTATGCATATATATCTTACTTATAGCAGTTCAGACAAGTTCCAAAAGAAAAACACTCTGTTAACTGCAGCCTCGTTTTCTGTTTGTTATCTGTTTAACCCATTGTGTTTTCTGGAATCCTACACTGCAAGTCTCATTAATTTTGAGAGTTCTGAGAGTAGGAGCTGTACATATAAACCATAGCTGCATTACTGTAAATTATTCTGAGTCTTGCGTGCTGTTTTCAAAATCTTATACCTTGGTCATACTTCTGTGTTAGCTTGATTAATTTTAGTAGGTGATAGGCAAGAAAGTTTGAAGTAAACTGCATGTTATTCTGTCCTGATACTTTAAAGCAGTCGTTGTCCCAGCAAGTTTGTTTGGATGAACAGAAAGGAATAATGTTTATGCAAATATTGTCTTTAAAACACCATGAGATTTAATGTATATGAAACTCTATTGTCACAGATGAATTAGGGCATTAAAAATCAAAACATTCTTGTAAAAGATAACATTTAAAATTAAGCAGGCTGAAGCATACAGGAGTACAGTTCTGCACTTAAATCTTTTTCAGTTTGACACCTGTACCTCATATGTTATTTATACCTTTTCCCTCAACATGACCAACATTTCCCAAATATACTCTGACGTATGCCTACTTTTTTCCAAAAAAACTTATTTCCTTTGGAACAAAAACATTTTCATTTATCCTGTTTTCTCAAGGTGTTTTCTACAAACATCAGTACTATGAGGAAGATGTAGTCACAGTTTTCACATAAACTACCCAGTGCATCTTTGGTGTCTCTTTGGTGCAAATATTTTGGACTCTGTCCATCAGCTGCAAGCATGGCCAGAGTTAAGAAATACCAGTTCTGACACAGACTGATTCTCAGGCTTGTCCTGCTATGTCCATGTATCCTCTCCTGCCATTATCTCAGTGTGGTTTCTTTTTCTCGTTGGCTACATACCTATTAGCTTATGGTGAAACTTTCTAGAGTGAAAGCTTTAGTTAAGTTAATAGGCTCAAACCACAGATCTGAATTCAGATCTGTATGGGTTTAGAATTTGCTCTTCTAAAGCTGAATTTGAATAGCCTGAAATTGAGGAGAATTTCAGGTAGGTTGAGATATAGTCCATTCAGATTCAGGGAGTAGATCTGGCTGACCTACTGAAAAATGAGGAAAGAAAAGCTATGTTGATGTTTTCACTTCTATTTCCACCTTACACCCTTAAATTTGTCTTGCTGTAGGGCACAAGTGTACAAATAGCATTGCACCCTACCCAAAGAGAAGAGGCATAGGTGACGTATAGCAAAATCTGAAACTTCATGTTTTCAATAAGACAAAACCTATGTTTACAGAAGGCTTAATGAGCAGAGTATGGCTTACCTCCATTCAGCCACCTGGAAGTGCAGAAGTCTCCCTGGAGCACCCTGATAGTCCACTTTCAAAGATTTTTTTCTGTGAGACATTATAATTAAATCACTGTAGTGTACTGGCATGTATACAACTAAATTACTAGGAATTTTAATTACTTAATTCAAAGCCTCAAGTTTAACCATTCTCCTTATAGCAAAAAGGCAAGGGAAAGCCGAATGAAGAGAGGAGAGGTTTGCAGGAGCAGTGGAGTTACTTTTATTTTGCATGGGTTTGATCTTTGGGAAAAGAGACACAGAAATACAATGACTGGCACAAACGGGGACAAAAAAACTTGACTTGTGAAGTGCTGAGTGCTTTCTTCTCACTGCAGTAAAACAATTTACTGCATTTCCCAACCATGTCGGTTCCTTGATTGACTTCAGGTCCCAGATTTAAGCAAGAAAAAGGAATAAGTTTAGAAAAATATAATGGAAGTTGGACTAGAAAAAATTATGGGTTTTAACAGTTTATTCAAAGGAATTGAACTGTCTATTCAGTGTACGCATTTAACAATACTTGATTAAAGGTCACATTTGCAAGAAGAAAGTTTATAGTGTATGCCAAATTACATGTTTTTAAACAAGTTTGGATCATAAACCACCTTTTCGTCTGCTTTACATTTTAAAGGACTTCCATGAAAACAGTAGATCAGTTCTTTTGCTTTTTTAGAAACCAATGAGATTCTTAGCTGCAGTTGATCTACTATTAATTAAAATGGGGGGCATCTCGCATTTCTGTAATTATTATATCCTGACTTACTCAAGAAAACAGGCTGCATTATTGCACTCACTTTAGAGTCTATGACCCTCAGTATAGTGTGAGTTTAAAAGACATACATCAGTGGCATCAGGCTCATACATCAGTGGCATCAGGATCCTACAGGCTGAATAGATTTGCTCTGAAAGAAACTTTAAGGAACAACTGAGTCCCGAAAGAAAAGACATTCCTGCCACTCATACTCTATATAGACAGATAGAGGCACTGGCAATGGTTTCCCTGGCTTGTTTCTTCAACAGCAGTTTCTCAGCAAGAAACCATGAGAAGCAATGGCAGACCTATGGAACATGAACAAATCTTTGCTTTCTCTGGGTTTTTTTCTAGACTAATTGTCTCAGATTTATGACAACTGATTTTTCCTAGTCTTAACTGTTTACACATTTACTTTTATTAGCAGTGGTATTGTGTTGAGGTTTAATGCTGGGTTCTCTTTTTTTTCTTCCCAGGGTGATACCAATGGTCATTCAGTTTTCTATTCTGATTATGCTGCACTCTGCTCTTGTGCTAATCACTACGGCAGAGGATTACAAATGTTTACCCCTAATGCTCCGGAAAACTTGCTGCTGGATTAATGAGACCTACCTGGCCAGGAATGTCATTATATTTGCATCCATTCTGATTAATTTTCTTGGAGCCATCATCAATATTGTAAGCTTATAGGGAACCAAGGAATATTATACAGGAAAAGATGATTTATGAATTATTAAGCTTGCTACAGGACTTGCTAACGAATGTGTTTATAAGCCAGCTGCGTTTTAAATATAAAAGGCGAAGTACCACAGCTTCAGGAAATTCAGTCTGTTGCTTAAACTATATATTTCTGAAATATCTAATTACTTCTTCCTCATAAGTATAATCTATTTTTAAAATCCTTTAATATATCTACTGTTCAATATATCTACCCTTTGAGGACCATTTGTAATTTTCTGACATGATGATATACTTTCTTAAAAACTGTCAATCCAAGTAATGCTTATAGATAGCAAATTCCTCATCTCACAGTTCTCTCATTAATTAGATTACTAAAAAAATGAGAAGTGTCAACGAACCCAGAAAATACCTTCAAAGAAAGGACGAAGCAGGTCAAGCTGAGCCAGTAACCATAGCATGTAAAAAGAAGTTAAAAAGCATAAATTCTTATTGCTCCTTTAGTGGTTTGACAAACCCCTTCAGCCTGGATTCACCTTAACTGAAGTACCAAACTGTGGGCATAATCACTCTCAGCTTTCGTTACAGTCAGTGCAGAAAACCAGGTATCCCCAAAGATTTCTTTTGATCATACTGGACCCAAGAAAGAGATTTTTCTCTCTCCACTGCCCCCACAGGGAGTTTAGTCTCATTTGGCTCCTAATTTATACGTCTCCACCAAGACTCCAAAGTGTGACAAATCTAGAGCAAAGTTTATCAGTATATCTGCGAGGAAAGGCACGTACCAAGCTTTGCTTAGCAGCTGTGGTTAGATAAAAATATTGGTAATTGAATACTGTGGGCCTAGCTCTATACAATGTCACAGGGTAAAAGAGTGGGGTCTTGTATGCCAATACAATAGAGCCCTGGTTATCTGGATGCCTTCAGAAATAGGAGACAGCTTTGCATGAATTAGGCACATTATCATGTCAGACAACGTGGCAGGTGTTGAAGCCTGAGCCAAGAAGAAGGTAAGTATCTCACTGATAGATTAGAAGTAACATTTTCATCACTCTCTCCTCTCATAGAGCACCTTTTGGCTGTGGATGTAGCAGTGCTTTTTCATCAGAATTTTATTCTTTTTAAATACTTATTTCCTTCTAAATGAGATCAGTAAAACATTTAGTGACAGTAATAACAATAGCAACTATAACAACACAACAGCAACAATGATTATCCTGTAATAATTAATAATAATTACGATTATTGTATCATTGGAGTAAGTATGCTGAAGTCTGACACTTCAAGGGTTTGCCTCATCTTTTGCTAACAGATATGAGATTTTCTTACATTCTATTGCTGTCATTCTTCCATGATTGAATTCAGGTTGCCAATATGCGAGGACTCAGCATCTGTCTGGGTTATTTAGTGATACCATGCAGGCACTGATAGGAGAGTTAGTTGGAGAAAGAAGAAGGTAGCCACTGATTTCTATCCTTACAGAGAAAATACAAATACAGTAAATGACAGGAAGTTCAATAGGGCTGAAAACTTCCTGAAGATAAGGACAGTGGTACGTTATAGTACAGATCACTAAGGAGTGTTGTAGAATTGAGGGGTTTTTAAATCATGTTTGACAAATGCCTGTCAGGAAAGATTTTGGTAGAATTAATCTTGGTCTTGAAACAAGACCAATTTGCTATGGATATGATGATTTTTCCCTGACTTGTTGGGGATTATTTTTTAAGATTGTGTCCACTGAAATCTTGTGAGATGGCTAATCCAAAAACAGTCAAAAGAAATATAATTCTTTTTATAGTCATACCAGTGGGTTTCCATAAAGCAGTAAACAGTTATAGTTATTGTCATATATTTAGAATGGCAATGACCTGAGTCACCAAGTCCTGACCTCTGCAAGAAATCACAACATTCATATAACCTCATTATTTCATATGTCAAAATTCTGCCATAATAATAGTTTGCTCAGGAGGGACCTGCCTGCGTTTAAGAACAGGTAACGCAGCTCAGCCTTGCAGCTATATACTTCCACTGTGTTCAGATGCACCCAGTTGGAGGGGACTAAGACTCAGATGCTTTCTAACAAGAGCCAAAAAGCTTTGGTTTCACCAGGGGGGCAAATGAGTCTTGTGGTTCTTTACATCAAGTGCATTCTTATTGTTATAAAATCAGAATAAAGTTTCTGATGCTGAAGGTCTTTTAAAAAGACACCCAGAGTGGTTTTCATGGCACTCTGCCCTGCAGAGAGATACTGTACACCTCATATGTTTTCAGAAGGTACCATTAACTATCTGTTGTCACGGAAGACTGCACAGACAACCTAGATAATGTTGCTGCATTGCAGAGGTGACTGAATTGCTGAAAGAACAAACGAGAGAGTTCCATGTTCAAAATTCATTAGAATTTAATTATAAGAAATAGGGCCTCATTAAACAAACTCTCTAACTCTGTTGGAAAGAAAGACAGGGGAACTGGCTTGTACAAACCAGGTTGATGAAATGACCTAGTATAAACATCCAGATTGGATTAATATATGTAACAGGAGACTCCATCTGCTTTAACTGTCAAAATATGAAACCATTAATGATTTTTTTCCTGTGTTCTAAGACCATGATGTCTTGCAACTCAACACTGCTGTTTTGTTTATAGTTAATACACTTGGTTTGAAATACCATTAAAATGAATGCAGTTCATAACAGCAAAAGACAGTATTACATTCTCAAAACCATTGTATCATGAATGAATTTTCATTCCCTTCCATTCTAGGCATCACAGTTGCAGTTCTGGGACCACATTATGTTTTGGCACAAGCCAATTCTGCATGAGGCTGTGGGAGTTTGTCCCACATCTAGAAGGATAACACTGTCCATAGCAACATAGCAGAAAAAAATCTGCTTGCAGACAAATGCACAATGCAGTCTGATTTTATGCTCCCAATTTAATAATTTTCTCTATAGTTTATAACAAAGTATAAACATTTTGAGAGGGTAATTCTTAAAAGTCCAACATCAGTCCTCTGAAACTCCCGCAGAAGCTCATCTTTCACCTTTGGCAACAAGAGAGCATAGGAAGGCTACTCAGATGCTGAATGTCTATAGTGTGAATAGCTCCCCCCTTTCCATTTCACCTCCACAGTATGTCTTCTTACTGTCCATTTAGTCCTTAGTGCCAGTTAGGGAGCTGGCATGGAGAGCAGCAGGTCAGCCAGTTCCACCCCTGAACCCAGCCAGCCAGCCACACGAGCACTTAGTCACCAGTGCACAATATAGCCCTGATTTTGTTTTCTTTCTTCACAGCTATGGTGTGATTTTGACAAACCAGTCACCCTGAAGAACCAGACGTTCAATTCATCTGCATCTTTTACGGACATCTGTTCCTATCCAGAGGTATTTCTGAGGGTACTTTTGAATCTGAGGCACAGATCCTCAAAGGTTACGTGGCAACCACTCCCTGGAATCAATGACCTGTGTACTGGTGGCGGAGCCAGGTGCCTCAACAACACTGTGAAGCTAAACCTTAGCATCTATCCATATGCTGATAGAAAAAGCAGAGGCGGGTTATAGAAGAAATTAATCTTATAGCCTAATGGGGTTTTACAACCAAGTTTCAACCTTTGAACTTCATACAGAACCTTTATGCTGGAAACATATCCAGCAATGATTCAATGAACCTAGTGCAATAAAACTCACTACTTAATTCATATGAAGCTAATGGAGACTAATACTTCTTACATAGCAAAACCAGCAGTCATTCTGCTGTAGTTATTTTAAATTTGCATTTGGAGCAAAAAAAAATCCTCTCTATGATGAGCAAGCAGGCAACAAAATCAATGGGTTGGTCATGTGTAGGTAAAAGAAGTATGTTAGTTAGAAAGTCATAAGGCGCTGTCATGATGCTGCCAGCAGTATGCCGGAAACTGTGGGGATGCAGACTTTCCTACACAGGAACTGTATAAAGAAAACTGTACTCAGAAAAATGAATGCTATCTCTCCTAAAGCTGTATGATAGAAGTTAATTTAAACTACATTTGGACTGTGGGTGTTGACATTGCTATTTTAAATCTGAATAGCTCATGGTCATGATTGTCTCTCTATATGCAGCATCAGCTGCATGGATTGCATTTGACAGATGACTAATCATTCAGAAAAATGAGACAATGAAGAGATTAGAAAATGAGATATGAATAAAACTTCCAGGCATCACATTTTAAGAAAGTAATGTAACTAAGCTAGACCTGCAATATTAAAAATAAAAAAATGAAAAAATAAAAAAACCCCAACAAAACCTGTGGCTTTATCCTCTCTTCAAGTAGCATGGGAAAAAGATTAAAGCAGGAATATGATTCTCCGATCCTGATTAATGTGGGTCTTGTGGAAGTTCAGAATCCAGAGGAATATAAATTATTTTCTCTCAATTGACTTTTCATTAGCAAACTACTACATCCCTCCCTTTCCTCTTTTCACTATACAGGATGCCCTTTCCCTTCTAGTACAATGAAAGTGCCATAAAGGCTCAGAGGAGGATTTCTGCTAACGTGGAGGTGCCGTGCAAAATGGAGAACTTGTAATTTCACATTCTATTTTAGCAAAATCCTTATTTTCAAAGTGCCCTGCACCCTAAGAAGACTTATCTGAGCACTGAAATCCAGAGCAATGTTTTTATACTTCTGATCACTTGATCGTCTGTGTAGATATTTATGGAGTTAATACGTAGTCACTGATCACCAAAAGTAACCACTACTGTTTTCTATTCAGTATTTTGTCTTCACTGGTGTGCTGGCAATGGTGACTTGTGCAGTCTTTCTTCGTCTCAACTCTGTCCTGAAGCTGGCAGTACTTCTCATCATGATTGCGATCTATTCTCTGCTGACTGAGACCATTTATGCTTCCCTTTTTCTGCAATATGACAACTTTAACCACAATGGAGAGTAAGTGTTCACAGCCCCCTCTAGGAACTGCTTTTTAATAAGGTAATAGGTCAAGTCTTGCCAGAGTATACACATATAGGATAGCACCATAGTTAAGTATGGATTGATGGTTGCAAGAGGCAATGACTAATCCAAAAAAACTTACAATGTGATTCTTTCTCAGGCCTTTTTATTAAAATGTTTTTTTCATGAAGACATTTAAATATTGAGCAGGGTTTGTCTTTTATGTGTCCCATAGTCTATCCATGTTGCTAAAAATATGCATTACAAGTGCATATACATTGATTGCTTCTGTTCTTGAAAACTCCAGAGATGATGATTGAAACTCTCACCTCAATTTAAGAAAACAGGAGTGAACAATTGATTTTTTAAGGACAGGGTTTTAACTGAATAAAATTCAAACTATAACGTGCAGTTGTGAAAGATACAAGGAATACAAGCATGATCCCATTTTGTAAGAGTGCATTTGAAGGACAGACTCATCCTCCCAGGCTTCCTTACCAGCAAGAGGATTTGAAGAGGAGGACAGAAGAGCCACAGTAATTTGCAGAGTCAGAGGTGCACTAAGTGTTGCAATAACTGAATCTAGAGCAGCAGTGATTTAGCTCATTCAGAAAAACACTTATTCAATGTTCGATACTTGACCAATTTAGTATTGCAGTTGCTTGTGCTTGTAATTGCGTGCCAGATTAAGATCCTCAGAATGACCGAAAAGCATAGATTTGCAGTACGATTCGTTCTCACAACAGCCACATCTTTACACATAGTAAGGCTCTGCATGCATATCTTTCCTTGCTAGCTTCCTACAGTAGCAAGGTACTAAAGATTTGGGATGCAATTCCTTTTTCTAATGCTAGTTATGTTCCTACAGACTAATGATATGACATATAGCATATTCACGGCAGAGCCCAGCAAATATGACAAATGGCAGTAAGCAATACTTTGGCTAAGTAACTAGAAGTAGAAATCATGATCATTGTCTTTAATTTTTGTCATTAATCAAGCATGACAAAGAAAGATTCTCCCTTATGTGAAAATCTTAGAGAATTCAGAGAAGTTTCTATTCCCTGTGTCAATGAAAGTCTTTAGTGACTTTTATCACGGAAGAGTGAGAAAAATCCAGGAATATCCTCTAGAGTAGCTAACAGCCTAGGACATAGGGAACTCAGCTGAGGTGCTCCACTCTCAGGACAAGGACCTGAACTTCAGCTCTGACATCAGGGAGCATGAGGTTCAAGGCTGTGTGCCCAGAAACTTATATGTTTTCTTAGCTATACTAATTAGTTGAATAAAAGGTTTTGCAACTCCCTACAAAACTCACTAGCTCATATATTTGTGGCTATAGCTACATTTCCACAATATGCAATAACAGATGAGTTCATAACTAAGACCTCTGAGGCTGTTGCCCTTAGCCAGTGTACAAGGGGTCCTTCTGGAATGAAATCTTTGGGAGGTTGCATTTCAGACAACTTCAAAATGGGAAACATTTGAATTCCAAAATATTTGCAGATGACAAAGATGTATCCTGCCTTTTACTCTATACTGATGACTCATCCCTTAGTGGTACATTTCCTCGCAGTAAATTCTTCGTTAGGCCCACAAAGTCAGTTCAGTTAGCTCTCTCACAAGAAAGTTTCCTTTTGGTTTAGTCTCCATCAAGGTCTGCTCTTTCTCTCTCTAATTCCTCTGTCATAGGAGACCTCCTCTGACAAATATTACCTGATTTTTTTTTTCAAAATTGCTGTGGAAAATGGATTCAGGGTCTGGACTTTGCTTTATTCTTAGACCTCAGGGTAGACAGAAGAGTTTCCCAAAGTCTCTTCCAACTTCCGCTCCTTGTTTACTCCTCTATTAACTTTTTTCACAACTTCAACCTTTAAGCACCTCTTAACAATTTCCTCATCTTTCCTCATCTCCCTTCAACAAAATTATTGCCAAGTATCCATGTTCAATTCACCTCCAAATTTAGTTCTTTCTCCCTTTTGTTTTACTATAGGATTGGCCCTACCAGTTCCCCAACCTCTTCATTTATGTCTTTTCCCCTGGGAAACATGCCTTTTTAAACCCCCCTGATATTACAGAGGTGATACTCACTTACTTCAGTTTTGTCATCTTTCCACATAACTGTAATTTCTCCTCATATGTGAAACCCCCTTTAACTGCTCTGGATCCCTTTCACCTTATTTTGTCACACTTTCTTCATGCTCCACACACGGCATCTCAGCGATTTCACACAGCAGATTTCCTACAGTCGGTATCTTCTTGGCTCATCTTCTTTGCTTCCCTATTGTCTACAAGAGTTTCCTTTACTTCCTCTGTCATAGGCAGACATTTCTTCTCTGTGCTCCTCCTTATGGCTCAGTAAAACCAGTCCTAAGTACTGTTTGCCATTTTTTTTATTCCCCTTTGATCCACACCTCCTTCTTTAACTCACCTGCCATCTTCTCTGAACCTTTCTCAGTATATGGGGCTGTTTAACTTCCAGCACCTGCCTTGGGATCCATCTTTTATCTCCAGACCCATTCACTGGGCTTTTACTTTCACAATCTGGAAGTTTCCCTTCCCCAGCTCCAGCCTCAACATTTCCCCTTCCAGATCCCACCTCCTGTACTCCGCAGGGGCTGCGGTGTTCATGGTTGTTTACCAAGCTCCAGGGAAAAGAGAACGACTGACACACAGCTTGCATACCGCATTTGAAAGAGAAAGATCATCACCTACAATTTAGTTATTTAATACGTTTGTCTCCAAACAGTGAGCACTCTAATTACACTCCTGTTCTCTTGAACTAATTATTGCTAAGTTAAATTTTCCAATACAGGGGATTTTTTAAAGAACAACAAAAAGTATTAGGGTGCATTATGAAATGAAACATCTGAACAATTACAACAATGACAAATCAATAACTGTATTTTACTTTGGATTTTTTTTCCAGCACAGACTTCCTGGGTACAAAGGAGGCATCTTTACTACTGATGGCAATGTTCCTTTTAGCCGTATTTTATCATGGTCAACAGGTAATGCAAACATTTGCTTTAACCATTCCCTATATTACTTGCAATTGCAGGATGTGACAATAATTACTTTCAAAATACCAACTGCCTTTTTATCCACTTGAGCATATGACCTTTAACAATTTAATAAACCATATGCAGAATCTGATTAAAGAAAGCCCACGTCTGACACTGCCTAGCATTCTTAAAGAACATGTGCAATATTACATTCAGCAATACGCAAGTTATATTGCATTCTCTAATAGAAATTGAAGGAACAAACAGGACTTCATTTATCTTAGGTACATGTATAATTCAGTGGCATCTGACTGCCTCAGTGCACTTGAGTAGGCACAAAACCAAAATGAAGAAAGGGAATAACAAACAGTAAATAATAAAACTCCCACGAAATAGTTTAGTATGTTCATAGCGGAAAAACACCAGATTTGAGGAAATGAGGAAAATTTGCAATTAAGCACCAACACTAACTTCTTTGGGTCATGGACCACTTGCAAGAATTCTTTCATGTGGACCTAGATCATAACCAGAATTTGGAGCTGTAGGACTGAAATCCTTGAGGAGGAACTGAGAAAACAGGTATTTCAAGAATCCATACACAGTGCCCAGGGAGAGTGAAGTATGACAAATTAAGATTTAAAACAACAAATGCATTGAGTAAAAGCCACCTAAAGCAGGGTGTTTTCTCCAGCACTTCTGTCCGGCAACCTCTAGGCTGCTGTATGTCAAAAATGCTGACTTCAGGCAGTTCCTGTTCACATAAAGGCAAACGGGACCTCTGCATTAAAGGAAGCAGCAACCACATTGCCTTTAGACATCATCCTGCATGTTCAACTTGCTTAAAGATTTTCCCTCCAGGAGCATTAGGGTGATTAACACCAGCATTTCTCAATCCTAATTTGAGTGAGTCAATAAGAGAGGAATGTTGCTGTGATGAATAACACAATATTATACACTTTATTACAATATTATAACAACTTTATAAGCTGTGCAGGTACCTACAGGCTCCATTCCTTCTATGGAAGAGCAAAAAGAAGGCAAGACCTAAATTTCTAGTAATTTTCTTCCTTTTTTTCTTCTTTTTGAGGAAATGAGGAATGAGTGAGTAGGGGAAGCAAGGGATGAAATGTGCTTTGTGCCCAGACGTAAGTTTGACGGAAAACAATGATGTACTTTGACATATCTTTATCAAGACATAAAGCCCATTTAGGAAAAATATGCAACAAATAAGAACTGAACATCCCAAATTTGTGATAAACCTTATAATATTCCCAATGATTCTTAACATATGCAAAGATACATATCTAACGTTTGGGAATGGTCTAAAGTGAGAGTAAGTACTAAGAAAGAAAACACTGAAGGATTTTAGGTAGAGCAAGGATCAGGCAGAATCCAGGCAATGCTCCTCAGGACCAGAATTCTGAGTGTTAGTGTCTGTCTTCTACATAAGCCTGATCTGGGGTGTTTAAGAGTATTTTCCAGCCCAGAGGCCTGTTAGCACAACACAGTCTTGTCCTGGTTTCACTGGGATAGAGTTAATTTTCTTCCTAGTAGCTGGTACAGTGCTGTGTTTTGGATTTAGTATGAGAAGAATGTTGTTAACACACTGATGTTTTCATTATTGCTAAGTAGTGTTTACAGTATTAAAGGACTTTTCAGCTTCCCATGCTCTGCCAGGTGCACAAGAAGCTGGGAGGGAGCATAGCCAGGACAGCTGACCCAAACTGGCCAACGGGGTATTCCGTACCATATGACGTAATGCTCAGTAAATAAGCTGGGGGGAGTTGGCTGGGGAGCAGCAATCGCTCGAGAACTGGCTGGGCATCAGTCGGTGGGTGGTGAGCAATTGCATTGTGCATCTCTCATTTTGTATATTCTATTATTATTATTATTATTATTTTCCCTTCCTTTTCTGTTCTATTAAACTGTCTTTATCTCAATCCACGAATTTTGCTTTTTTTTCCGATTCTCTCCCCCATCCCACTGCAGGGCAGGGGAGTGAGCGAGCGGCTGTGTGGTGTTTGACTGGCTGGCCGTTTATACCCAAAGCATTGGTCAGCAGGTGGTGAGCAATCGCACTGTGCATCACTTGTTTTGTAAATTCTTCTATCGTTATTATTATTTTCCCTTCCTTTTCTGTCCTGTTAAATTGTCTTTGTCTCAACCCACGAGTTTGACCTTTTTTCCGATTCTCCCCCCCATCCCACTGCGGGGCAGGGGAGTGAGCGAGCGGCTGTGTGGTGTTTGACTGGCTGCCATGTTAAACCACAACAAGTATTTTTCCATCCTAGTAATCTTCCTTTTTCCATAAAACAGGGTGGCTGCACTCAAACTACCCTTGGAAATGGTCCCTGAGATGTTCTCCTGCATGTTCTCCCAAACGATTCATAGGACCACTCTGTCAATTTGACAATATCCAATGGCAGTGCCCAGGAACATTTCCTTGTATTGCTTAATTTCCTATTATAGAGTTAACATAGAGGTCTCTGTATAAATACAAACTAAAAATATATATAAAAATTTTGTCCAGAGCACATTAAAAAAAAAAATCGCTTCAATAGTCTGAATTGATAGGGAACACAGTAAATCCAATGAAGTTATCCTCCAGCACAGTTTTGCTTCTCACAAACTGCGAAAGTATTCTGAAGAAGAATAGCTTAAAACTTGCCTCATTCTAGGTGGATTTACAAAAAAGATTACTTTTGTAAGATCAAGCTTATGGACCTTTAATTTCTGAACAACTAACTATCGTTCTTTATCCATAGTGATTTAAAGTTAATCCCCACTTTTGCACCCAGAATTTTAAGTTAGATTCAAGAAAAAGTCTGTTCAAAATCAGACTCAGAACTTTCTTAAAATCTTACCTGTACTTCAGCCAATAAATCTCGAGGGTCTCTGGTGCTAAACCCATAATTAAAAGTAGCTGTGTTACTGTTACATGACATCAGGCTAAATAAACTAGTTCCCTATTAGAAATTTAATTTCATCTAGAAGGACATCTTTTTAACACGAGTAATACATATTTTACAATAGTGTTTCTGCAAACTAAACTGTGCTGAGAAAAAGCACATGACAGATTGTTGTGGATAATTTCGAGCCTAGACTTACTCTGTTCTAAAATGTGTTCATTTACTGCTTTATCTTTTTAATGAGTTAAATAGAACATTTTGTATGAACATAAACTATCCCTCAAAACCTTATCAAAATACAATACCACATACAGTCTTCTTTACTAGAAATACATCTCTAGTGAAAACACACAATATAAATATCCTATTAACCTTGAGTGAAACCTTCTGCCATGGCTTTAAAAGGGAAGGTTTTAACAATTGCAAAGAGGGAATAAAACTGCCCACAGCAGACTCAGTCCCTCCTCTCCCTCCACCCCAATTAGATGTAAAAAGAGGTCTTACAAAACAGAAGGCAAAATCTTCTCTGGTTTCTTTTAGACTGTAGATCCGAGTGTAGATCTTGCCTGCACCAGATGAGTGGTCTTGAATTTTGACAAGGCAGGCACAGACAGCTATGTACCTAATTACCTCTGGATGTCAGGGCTGTAGCTTAGCTCTACAGAGCCTTGTGGGAAGGGAAGAAGGACTGACATCCCTACACAGCAATTTATCTGCAACAAACACAATGCCCTGAACCTTCTTCATGCTTGGGAAAAAGGGGAGGAATGAGGAAATATGAATAGGAGATTTTTCCAATTGAAAGAGAAAAGGAAAGGAAGAGTAATACCTAATTCTGGTATTATGCTTCAGGTCTCTTCATTATCCTTTCTATATTCAGATTTTAGTGTAGTGAAGAAAGGATATTTGCTTGTTTTATCTGGAGTTAGACTTTTTCCAGTGGTTGAAAGTGTCCCTTTGGGATGTAAATCCTCTTTTCTCATTCTCTAAGGAAGAATATTCTGCCCCTCAAACACTGATCCTTACCTTGTGCTTTCCTTGTATGTGGCAATTGTCTGCAGAGAGGTTGGGTTGTACAGCATTTAGAGGACATAGGTAGTGTTAGGCTTTCTGTGTAATACATCTTCTCTATTTTCTTCACTCACTATTGGAATTAGGGGTGTTTTGTAGAGCTACATATTAGGACGAGAAAACCTGGACATTTCAAGATCTATGCTGCAGTTATTTTTATTGGCACCACTGTGCCCAGGAACATTTCTTTACACAATCAAAAGATAAACCCCAAACTCAACCCTATAATTTTGTTAGTTTTAACAAATATCAGAACTTAACAAAGCATTGTCTTAAAATTTTCTATTTTTAAACCTCATATGTAGTACGCCTTTTATCTCTGAACTGACAGTGTCATCTCAGTTGTCCACTGACGATGCAAGAATATTTCATGCTTCAATGTGATGATAAATAACCAGAATGATGTTACCTAAAATGTAAAGATTAGCTGCTGCTATTCTGAGCTAGGTTTAGAGATGTGAAGTTTTCCTGTACAGCAGCATAAAAAATCAGCTGTGAAAAAACGTACAACAGTTTTTTGCAAAGCTCTTATTGTAGTGGCATTAAATGTCTGAAGCATCAAAGAACTCAGAATCCACCAGCAGCTCCTGCTCCAAGCTAATCTGTAAAAATACCTTTAGAATTCCTTGCAAAATTATAGTCAATGTTGCCTTCGCAGCCAGCTGGTAGAGATAAAAGTCAGTTATGATCTGGTATGGGCTCTGTCTTCTAGCACAAAAGGAAGGGGGAAGGAAACTGAAAAATGTTGGAAAAAATTATTTTAAAGTACTTTTTCCTAACAGGTTATTTTGGTGCAGTTAATTTAGGGAATTAATAGTCACAAGAAGATCTTCCACAAGAAGTGGAAGAAAAGAGACTAATTGCTTATAAAGGTAGCAGTAGCATCCAGAGGGCAAGTAAATCACTGCTAAAATGCATACAAGCTTTGGAAGTTTATATCAAGCCAGGGTCCCTTTTAGCTTTTAGGAAAGAAAGCTGTCTGGAGTACAGTCAACCTATAAGGCCCCTTGCAAGGTGCTTTGCGTTTTTTTCTGAACAGTTTGCCATTGGTTACTGCCGGTGATGAAAAATGTGGACAAGATGAGTCACTAAACAATGCCTGAACCCCCTCTTAGTCACTCCCACCCACTGCAGGCTTGCCTTTTACCTCAGCTTGGTACATGAATTATAACCCAACCACTTCCTTAATCCCAGCACCTTTTGGCAAACCATTTGATATCTCTCCCAATTGTAAAATGCATTTATTTGCTGGTATAACACATTTCTCTGCTGGGTGTTTGATTATTATCTCTGGTGAGAACATTTCAAACCTCACAAATATATTTGCTCTTTCAGTTTACTGCACACAGGTGGATTTCCATGATTTTCAATAAGGCTGTAGCTTAATAAGTCACCCCTCGTGCAAACTACAGTATCACCTGCCTTAAAATGATTAAAACTCTCCATCAGTGTAATGCACCCAAAAGTTCTGGCAGTGTTGGTCTTGTCCATCTGACAGATGTGCCTCTCACGCAAACAACGTGATGTTTCGACATGTTCCCCGCTTCAGCTAGCAGACAGTTGCCGTTTATGTATATGAATATGTATTTTTATATATATATATATATAAATACAAAATACATATATATATGCATATATAAGCTGTGCTGTGCAGGAATCTTCCTTCTGTTCTGTACACATACAGCGCTGAAAACCATTTAACTTTGGTTTTTAGCTGAGGGTATCAGGCACTGCCACTGTGCACGTACTAAATTGTGACTGCAGGCTGGATCCACAATACATCAGGGACAGAGTATTCGAGGCGGTATCAAAGAACATGTCTTTCACTACCTTTTAAAAGACTTAAGTTGCAAATAACTGCATGTCCCAACAGTAGGAAAACCTCATTTTGGTGCCACAGATTTGAAAGTCTTCTTTGGGAGTGTGTTGGGCTGTTATATATAGTTTTGCTGAAAGACACTCATCCTTGAGAAGTAAACTACCTGTCTCTGAAAAGTGTTTAGAATGACCCTTGTGCTATTTTCTCATGGAACCCATTTAATTTGAAAACACATATGAAAAGGGGAACATATTTATTTGATACCAATACCAATATCTTCCAATACCTTACCTCCTGTCTGACTCCATTATCTAACTAATAAAAAGGTGTTTAAAAGGAAAATAATTTTGTGACATTTTCTAGCCACTGACCGTAGCAGTAATATGACAATATTATTTTGCCCAAGATTCCTCTGAGACACTTACCATGCAGAAGGCAAAGAAATAATCCCTGTTTCTGGCAAGGAAATAAAATTCTTTCAGTGTCAAAGATCTTCAGCAGCTCTGAAGGCGGTTACATGGCAGGAGCAGCCTGCCAGGATGACAATACAATGTTTACCCTTATCTTGTCAGGTTTTATTTTTGCCTTTTTTTTCTTTCTGGAACTACAGCTTGAATACACAGCAAGGCTGGATTTTCTTTGGCGTGTTCAAGCAAAAGAAGAAATCAATGAAATGAAGGAGTTAAGGGAGCACAATGAAAATATGCTACGGAATATTTTACCCAGTCACGTTGCCCGTCACTTCCTGGAGAAGGATCGGGATAATGAAGTATGTATCGGTTTTATTTCTGATACTTTTGTCTAGTTAGCAAAAGAAAAGCAGATCTGTTAGGAAATTGTTAGAACTTAGCTCTTGATAAGATTCTTTACACAAATACTGCCAATATTTCGTATCTGACCCACATTAAAAAAAACATTCGTGTTTTAAAGTAAAGGGTTCTGCACTTCTAGGACCACATCTGGAGTGGTGTTCCCGGGTTCAGGCTCACCAGTAGGAGACATGTAGACCTACCAGAACCAGTCTAGCGAAGGGCCACCAAGATGATTAGAGGCACATGACATGACAGAGGAGAGGCTGAGAGAGCTGGGTTCATTTGACCTTAAGACGAAAAGGCTGAAAGAGGATCTCATCACTGTCTTCAACTACCTAATGGCTGTTTATAGAGAAGACAGAGCCAAACTCTTCTCCAACGTGTAAGTGAAAGGACAAGAGGCAATGACACAAGTTGCAGGAAGAAAAATCCCTGTTAGATACAAGGGGGAAAAGATCCCTGGGAAAATGGTCATTGCATTTGGGTTCAGAGAGATTGTGAAATCTCCAGTCTTAGAGATATTCAACCCTCAACCGAACAAGGCCATGAGAAACTTTGTCCAAATTGGCCCTGCTTTGAAGGGGGAACTGTATTAAATAACCTTCAGAGGTCCCTTCCAACCTATGAGTCTATGAAAATCTAGTATTCCTAAAAAAGATGTGCGAATTTAACAGAATGCCTGTGCAACCTTAAGATAGCCCAGTGCTGTGGAAGTATTATTACAGCCCTGCCAGTTATTATGGAAGGAATCTGTGCAACAGGCTGCAACAGACCTGAGCCTTTCACATCTTCAGACCCAAGAGAACATTTTTACCATTTCATATTGCCCCTGAATTGCCTCTTTGGGACAGTTAACGAAATACCCATTTCAGAAACATAGTTTGTGGCTACGTTCCTAAAGAGTGTTTGTAGTACACAAAGAAAAGCTTGATAATGGAGTCTCTGGATATTCCTAAGACAGAGTTTGAAGGTAGTTTGCTGACGGGATAAAGGAAAGTCCCGAATTTGTTTCTGAAAGCAGCAGTAAGTCACTTACTCCTTAACTGAAATAAAGCAAATGTGTATTATAATAAAGGTGAATAAAGGCCATTGTATGATGAAACGGGAATTTTCTCATGTAATGTTGGAATTATGTTTTATAATGAAGAGGTTACAAATGTTGCAAGATTCAGGTTGCCAGCACTGACATATCTATTCATTGTGCAACAAAAAGGAATCAAGGCTACCCTTTTCTGATTGTACATTGTGGAAATAGATGTAGCCAGAAAAATTAGACTGCACAATGAGGAATCATTATGTTCTGCAGATGTAATTTCAAATATCACCTAGGGAAGGACGACATAGTGAGAAGCTACAAGAAAAGGCACTTTAGAAATCAGCCTCTCGAGAAATTTTACACTCTGTGGGTATTAAACTGTCATAAAAACACTGCTCTGCACATGAGAAAATGTGTGTGTGAAATCAACCAAGTTAAAATGCTTCACTGCAAATGGAGCAGGTCCCGATACCAACCATGAGTGTGTTCTGGAATATCTGCATTATGGATTTTCAGGGAATACATGTCCTCTCTACACATTCATTCACATACACTCACATGCATAACAATCTTCAAAAGCAAACAGATGCCCCATGGATCACTGCTGATGCTTCAATAATTTGCCACTGAATTAAATTCCACCACCCCTGCTTTTTGTAAGGCAATTTCCAGGGTGACTATACTTGGTGATGATTTATGCATGAGCTGGCTGGCTGTAACATCTATCAGATTTCAGTACAATCAATCCTGCAGTTCATGTCTGGCCATTAAGTTAATTTCTCTGCTCTCAAAAAATGAATTCCCAAATGTGTACTGTAAGTGTTTTCTCATGGATGTATTATTTCTGTCTTGATGCTTCGTACCAAAAATAGAAAAACTGAGCAGCTGAAGGCTCAGCCAGTTGTTTTCTGTCTTCACGATCTGAGGAAAGAATGTGCCTGAGTGTATGTATCCTTCTCCCAGCACATACTGTCTAGTCTTCCATAAACATCCACAAACTAATGAGTGTATTACTTTTTTCTATACCTATGAACAGGAGTAAGAGTGTCCTTAGAGTACGGCTTCCATGACCCTGCAGATATTCTTCAGTGAAAGAAAGTGTAAGAGCAGGAAGGGAATCAATCATGTTTTTTCTCAATCAAAGCTTTGCAGTGTCCTTGGAAACTAGCAGAATTTTCCCACTTTTTCTGTAGGATACATTGTTAAAGAGTCTAGGTAAGTAGCAGCATTAGCAGCACAGAAAAGTGCAGGGCAGGGGTTCAGGGTGCTTTTCTAGGGAGAAGCAGGATGAAGGAAGAGGAGCCTGAGGTGTTCACGTTAGATGTATGGCATCCAGCAGTAAGTCCTTTCATCATGAGAGCAAAGCACTAAAATTTCCTAAAGCACACTAACAAGAACATTGAGAAGCAACTACTCCAGGTCAGAATACCGTAACAGAAGTCCCAGAACAGAAATGAAAGTATCGGCCATTGCGTAAAACTACAGAAGTTGAAGCTAGAAAAAAATTAAACAAAAGAAAATGCATGTGCTTGTGGTATATTAGCCACTAGAAAAGCATACCATTGGCTATGTCCTTGGTATTTTTAAGTTGAAATTAGTCTTGTTCCTAAAAAATTGTTTAGGTTCAGAGAACTGACTACATTTTCACATACATAATCACAAGAACCCATCCATAAGTAAATCTGACATTCGGTACCAGAGTGAATTATATGAATAACATAAATGGAAGCTTATCCCAGGCATACTTTATCCTAACAGCTTCCTGTGTCCGATCCCTTATAAGCTGCTTTCTGTCCTCAGTAACTCCGTTATCACCCTCAGTTCTGTTTTTCCCTCCTTTCCAACCCTAATAGCAGGAACCTCTCCCAGAGCCAGGCAACCAAACAGCTCCAGAGTTACCTTAGGAGAACCACAGTTTACTACAGAGTAAGGCTCTCTGCAAACCTGTGGATAAATAAACTTGTAAAGAGCTGCAGTAGTGTGAAGTATAAATTATCCACCAGAAAATGTGGTAACTGAGAGGACTCTTTACAAAGAGGTCATATTAGACATTTTAAATGGTCCCATCTGATTCCTGTTAATCAACAAATTTAGAAACATATTGTCAACTGCAAACATTTATGCGACAGACTTAATAATAAATAATAAACATTAGGTTCCTTTTGCTTGCCTAAGAGTGTTTGATTCTCTGGTATTCATACTTGCAAATGAATGCTTCATTTCTTAAAGTGGTTCCCCATATAAATCAAAATGAAAAATTCTATTTCATTTTTGCTGGTGTAGCCCCCTGACCTCAGAAGCCGAAAGAGCAGGCTTACAAAGAAAGGGCAAACCCTGCATACAATCTGTGATAAGAACGTGAGAGGTGTCAGCCTCCTCCTGTTGAACTTGGCTAACACTTAATATACTAATGCTCACCTCAGATATTAAGGTATTATGCATGGAAAAAATAATAAACCTATTTTAATTGCAGCCAATTGCATTCTCTTCCCTATATTACCACTTAACTCATTTTTTTTCATTGTTCTTTTAGGAATTATACTCCCAGTCCTATGATGCTGTTGGTGTGATGTTTGCTTCTATTCCTGGATTTGCTGACTTCTATTCCCAGACAGAGATGAATAACCAAGGAGTAGAATGTCTGCGCTTGCTGAACGAAATCATTGCAGACTTTGATGAGGTAATACCAGCTACTAGAGGAAATCTGATAGTGCTTAAATGACGAGTTCCCAAATACCAAACATGTCATCCTAAATTATCAAATTTAGTAACTATTCTGCTTCCAGTAATTGGCTGATTTTTTTACTCCAATTACTATTACAATTGTCTATTTTGCTTTTTTTGCACTTAGTCTTGCCAAACTTTGGTCTGAATGACCTAGTGAGATAGAGACTGAAATCATTAGTTAACTTGAGTATAAACATGCAAAAATAAAAGCACAATCTGCTCCAGTGTATCTAGAAGTAGAACATGCCTTAATTCTGTAGGAGAAAGAAGGATGAACATACTTGCAACAGTTCTGGAAAGTAGTGGTCTAAATCCAAACAGATAAAGATACTCTTTTGAAGACATTGGTCGAATGGACTCAATGAATGTTAAGGGTAAAACAGTGTCAAGTTAAATGTGAAGCACACAGCTCAGAATCAAATGTTGGGTAGAAAATTAACGGAGGAGACTTGGCTGGTCAGGTATGCTATGCAGAGGTAAATGAAGTAAAGCTGCTTAACTGAGGAATTCAGAGGTGAAGGGAAATTTTTAAAAAAATGGAAAGGACATAGAAAGGAAAAAGAATTTATTTAGGTATCCTGTCCAGTTAATTTCAGAAAGGGAGTTGAGGAGGGGATAAGATAAACAGGAGAAGAAACGTCAGATCCCCAATGTAGCTATTGCCAGGTGAAAGCAAGGAAAAATTGGAAACTGAAGAGGAGGTCAGGAGCAAGTTGCATGCTTGGTATTGCATACTCTGCCAACGAGTTAGAAAAGAAGACAAAAAGGCATACTTAGTCGTTGCATCTGGACCAGGATTCTGCCCATAGATTAAGGATACAGAAAACTTTTTTCCAGAAAAATAAAGCATTGTCAGAGTTCAGACCTCTCCAGGGTTTAGAATACAGCTGAATAAAGATTTAAGAATCAGTGTCATTTTTTTGTAAATTTATTTAGTTTTACCTCAGCCCTACTTTAAACACCTACCTCTCTTTGAGGATCTAGCCTAGAGTTTTTGTTTTGTTTTGGGATTTTTGCTTTGAAGATCAAGTGTCTCCAAGGGCTTCAGAGGAAGGTGCTGGAGGAAAAGATGAAAGTGGAAGGCATATGACTGAGAAAAAGAGATTAGGAAAAAAAAAATATTCTTTTCCTTCCGCCCCCCCC
>NW_009232577.1:0-44092 GCF_000690835.1 Fulmarus glacialis
CCACATCTCCCACCAGGCCTTCTCTGTTATCTTTGATTAATGCTGCAGCTCTCATGTGCATGGGTCTGTTCATTCTGCCAAGCACGGCAGCTGACAGAGCTTTGCTTCGACAGCATGGTTAACTTTTCATTTCAGTTTGGATCCTCATCTAAGCCTGCCCCGTGCTGCCCGAGCCTGCTCAGGGTCAGTGGGCTCTTCCACACTCAGGGTCCTGCTGGCATCCCGTGCCCTCCTCCCTCCTGCAGAGAGGCTCCTCTGGTGCTCATCTTCCTCCTTACTGCCCAAAGCACATTGACTGACAGGACAACTCATCCAAAGAGCGAGCTTGGAGCAGCTACTAACAACACCCAAGAAAACCCTGTTGGAGCAGCTACTAACAACACCCAAGAAAACCCCATCTCACATTTGCAAATGCTGTGCTGGCACTTGTGCAGCCAGGGAACAGCAACGGGCTTGTCCCACTGTCCCAGCCTGCGAGCGCTGGTCCCTGGCAAACGAGGAGACATGGCTGCTGGCAGCTCTGGCGCATGACCCGCCATAAAGCAGTTTCTTCTCTGCAGCAGAAAAAATGACTTATATGAATAGGCAAAAGGGACTGACCAGTCTTGAATTTCAGCTATCAGCTGACTGCAGTGAACTGCTTGCAAGTGATACAGTGGCCAAGAATTACTCATGGAAATAATTCCACAATCAGCTTTGAATAAACAGTAACTATAGGAAAACTGTAAGCTGTTCAAACAACTCAGAAAAAGGGCCTTATGACATGCT
This sequence comes from Fulmarus glacialis, assembly GCF_000690835.1. Taxonomy (NCBI): domain Eukaryota; kingdom Metazoa; phylum Chordata; class Aves; order Procellariiformes; family Procellariidae; genus Fulmarus; species Fulmarus glacialis. The sequence continues at coordinate 769 of NW_009232577.1, forward strand.
ATCAACTCAGCTTCTGCCCAGGGCTTCATTTCATGCCTTAATTATTGTAATCTCCAGCTCTGTGGCCTCGATGGCTCCAAACGTACACAAAGAAAGGGACGACTTCATGTTGCTGTTTTCTGAAGTGCTCTTTCGCTCCCATCTAACTACCACCCTCCTCTTAAGCTTTGTCTACGTTGCAAACCACGCGTGTCTGTGCACCACTGATGCACCTGGGTTTGAACTCCTCAGCTTGCACAACGGGGCCAAACTAACCGCAGGAGCATTTCCCCAGGATGGCAGCTGAGTTCAGGGTTTCATGCTGCGCTCTGCGTTGCTGCAGTTTATTGCACGAGCAGTGTGTGAACTTGCCAATGTAAAGGCAGCTTAGCTGTCTTCAGAAACAGTAGCCACTTCTCTGAACGGTGGTGCAGATGTCAACTGCAGATGGAGCAAAGCAAACTTCGTGTCTGCACCCATAAGGCTATCTATTGCTTTGCCCTATGCTGTCTTTCAGCCCCCATTTCCTATCGTGAAATCCACCCCCACTCTTGCACCACTGTTACCTTAGTTTCTCCTTGTACCCTTTTCATGCCTGGTCCTCTATGCTCCCGCCCACCCTGCTGATCTCTCAGAGATCCCCTGGCAAAACCACAAAGTACCTCCCTCTCACCTGCTTCAAATCCTCCCTCCACACGACATTTGAGGGGAAAGTCCCATACTGGTAGGCTGGAGAAGACACCTTCCTCCTAGAGCTAAGCAAGACTACATGATCCAACTGTTGCATGTCACCACATTCCCCTTAATGTCCCACCGCAGAGCTGCCCCCTGCACGGGAAGAGGGCTGTTTTACCCCGATAGCACTGCTATTTTCTTGGGAAACCCTGAGGGAAATACCCCAATGGTCTTCTGGGATGATGTGTTTCTTTCATACTACTCTCTATCTTGGTCTGCAACTCAGGGTGTGTTTAGACTAGGTTAAAAGTTGTTTTAACTTGTATGGGGAAAAACCCTATTTGGGGCAGCTTTTGGGGAAAGCTAACCCTGAAGTTACCTCACACCAGCAGTAAAACAGTTAGAGGCTGACTGAAAACTGAAGTATTCTTGTTAAGAGTGTCTAAATCCATTTGCCAGACCTGTACACCATCAGACGTTGGAGTATCTTGAGATTTACCTTCGAGTGCCCCCTTTCCCCTCTTAAATGTCATGTAATCTATACAAGACAAGAGGTACTATTATAAGGGTGGTTTGACTTGCCGCATTAAAACACAGATTGTAGCTGAGGAATTTCTGTATGAAGCCTATAACCTCTGGCTGAACTGGAGTGTGCCTTTCAGAAAGGAATCCAGGCTTTTGCTGAAAGACCCCCCCAGCCCACACAGTCCACATCCGCTGTAGGTACGCTGTTGAAATACTCAGCTGTACTCTCTCTGTGTTTGTGTGTTTAAAAACAAAAGCCACCAAAGATACTTTTGGCCAGATTCCTGTGGGGGACGTCAGTATACAAAGTGCCAGTTACGTGCTTAAGACCTGCACGTGCTGGTCCTTCCAGAGCAGTGATCCATTGCTTTCTAAACTTGTCAATGCTTACAGTTTTACAGGTAGAGGAGGTCGACACAGATGAGCCCTCACATCATAGGCAACAGGCTGGTCAGACTCATGTCCAAGCCCTGGTAGATCTCTGCACCATGTATTTCCCTGCCCTTCTTGTCTCTGGAGTTGCTTGAAACACGCATGATCATACAAACACACGGAGACCCCACTTCTGCCTTCCTGCTGTCCGGTAGCGTACTAGTGCCCTCATTGGGAGTGTGGGAGGCCACGTTGGAGCTCCTACCTCACCTGGAGTAGAGGTTTGAGTTGTGGTCTCTTAGAGATGCCCTAACCACAGGATTTTCAGAGATGCTCCCATAACTCTTCCCAGTTAAGCATTCATGGGCCAGAAAGTATGAGGAATTCCCCTAATATTCAACTACTTCGTACAAGGTACAGCTGGTTAACTGGGAGAGAATGAGATGCGTGTTGCAGAATACTATATCACCGCAGTGAACCTAACCCTACTCTCAACCTGAATTTGAACCAAATTCCAGCTACTGTCTTTCATCGTATTTCTGATGTCCAGATTAAAGAGCAATTAACTGCTTACTTTTAACCTCATGTAAGTACTGGCCTGCAATTCTCTGGTTCCTTTAAACGCAAGTCAGAGCTCCCTGTCTTCCAGACCTGATGGTTGGTCTGTGGTGCCTCAGCATCAGTGTAGTAGGTCTTGCAGTCAACTGATCTGAATACAGCAAAAGGATTGTTCCTCAGCCAGGTTGGGTCTCCGCTTACTCGTCACGCAGCTTACAAAGAGCAGAGGTGAGGGGAATACCCTCCTCCACTCAGAGGAGTGGGGAGGAGAGGGGAGTGAAGGTCTGGGCTGACCCTTCCAGTGGCAGTGAAGATCCCTCTAGGGAGATGGCAGACTTAGTGGGCCTGTCTGAGAGATCCCTCAAACTCTCTTAAACTCTCTGGTGGCTGAAATCCAGGCCAAACATAAATTAACTGACATGGAAAAACTCTGCAACTCCTAGCCAGAGCTGGGCACGTTTGGCAGGGCTAGACCCAAATTTCTTTGGTGCATGGCAGTGCTGAAGGACATGCTTCCAGAACAGATAAGGAGAAATCTTAGCCTCTGCTTTAACTGGATTAACATGCACATTGCAGCTCACCATGGGAGCTGGGCTGCCCATGAGTTGTACTACCTCTGGCTTCTCAAATCCTTTTCTGGAAAGGGGAGGAATAGTTCTTCATTCTTCTTTTGAGGACAGCTAGAAATATTCTGGGGTGCTAACCAAAACATGAGACACTTCTTTTTACTCCTGTGGCTATTACAAGGAGCAGAACTGCTGCAAGGACATTTTGTGAAGGATTTTCATTGGTCTTTTCTGCTGCTTTTCAGTGCTGGATCGTCAGACTTGCCCTGCAGTGTACCGAAATGACCTGGTACACCTGATAAAGCTGGACACCTACCGCTTCATTTCTTTCTTCTCTGCTCTCCCACCTGTCTTCTGTCAATTCCACAGACCTTTGGAAGAAGTTTCTGAAAAGGTCGTGTCTGTTGGTATGGGGGCTTGGAGATGGGTAGAAAGAGACTTCCTGCTATGAAATTCAGATTTGGTGAAACCTTAGGTTTTCTAGAGTTGTTCCCATCTTCCCAAAACCTTTCCGGTGGGAACAGCAATAATCTCTGTGGAACAGGCCTGCCTGCCTGTAGTTAAGATGGACCATGTCACATGATTCACATCCATGAAAGAGAGGAATAGCTCCTTCAGGAGTCTTTACTGACTATGGCAGAGAGGAGTATTTGTTGCTATTGCAGAATTATGCTGCTCCAGTGCTCCGAAGGGCTCTAGGTAAAATTTTAGTGGGCCTGTGGCATAAGTCCGCCTTCCCTGCAGTCCAAATCCATGCTGTAAATCTGTAGAGACAAGAGGATGTGGTTAAAAGTTTCAGGGGATTGATCTAATATCTTGTTGCAAACAAAAGGCGTGCTCACACTGTTGCCCCTGGTTGTGAGAGCCCTCTGGCTCTGGCGTGTCTGACAGCCTGGTGAGCTGACGCAATGTGCCATCTGCTAGAAAACTAACTCAGCAGAAGGATCGATTAGTTTTCTGCTGGGCTAGTGAGCCGAGTTGGTCCTGCCGTGACCTGGTGAGTGCTGCAGAGGGTGCAAGGGGAGCAGGAGGAGTAGACGCCGGAGGAGGAGTGGTGGTGGGAGAAGGCTCAGCCCAGCTGTCTCTGGGGGTAGTCAGACGTGGGGGTTGTGCGGCTGCCAAAGTCCACGGAGGGGCCTTGATTCTTGTTTTTTGCAAATGAATGGCACGTTCTGGAATAACTTACTGGCTGCAGGAAACAAACATAGCCCCTCTCCAAGTTTTGTTTTTCCAATTTATCACTGAAGCTCTGTTGGAAACGACAGCCACACAAGTGTATTCAGATCACAAAGAGGTAATTCTTGAGCAACGTAACCAGCTGGGGCTCATGAAGGTGATTTGCAAACCCAGGTCATGTAAGAAGCTGAGAATGTGTGGCCCGGTAACTTCAGTAGGAATTAGTTTTCTTTTGGAATATTCTGGGAAAGCATAATTCTGGTTTATGACCAGCTGGTTATATTTCTTCTTTTAGAATCATCTTTTTAGGTGTCTGCATGTCATTCAGATTCCTACACTAAGCAATTTATTCCCTGATATTTTTTTAACTCCACCCTAGTGAGATGAACTTTTCTGTTAGTTACCCCTCACCCCCAAATCAATTCATCTTCTTGATAAAATCAGCAAACCAACTACATCCAATGCCAGCAATATCCAAACTTTATTAGGTCACCCAAAGTGGTGAATAATAAAGTTAGAGAGCTGGGTTTAGCAGAGACCACATGCTGAGTTTCACTCCAGAGTAAGTCTCTGCAGTGGAGCTATAAATCCCTGGACATAACATAGAAGTGCTAATGGACCCTCAGTTTCAGTGCCACTACCAGGCAATAATATCTGTAATAGCAGCTAACAAAGATACAACCAACCAAGCTCTTCAGGGTTCAGCAACTGCTCCCAGGGTTGGAGCAGAGCTCGTTTATTTTCTTCTCTTCATTCCACTAGAGCAGCTCCAAACCGTGACAGCACATGGGGATAATTGAAGCAAAAGTGCTCAACCCTGACTGCCCAATCTTCTCATAAAACAATCCCAGGATTGTTCTGGGGACCGTTGGCACAACAAACCTTGCACTGCAAATTTTGCTCCATAATTAGCAAGCAGTTGCTGTCATGCCTGTCAGATGAGTTTATGTGACGAAGTGAATAGAACAACAATTGACTGTCTTCCCTTGCAACCAAGGAGAAGAAACCGCTTTGAGTGAAGCTGACAATTATGTAAAAGGAACTAAATGAATTTGGCTTACGGTTCACACTTACCCCTCACAGATGGAAGGCAGGACCTCTGAGGCCCGTTTCTGAGTCCTTGCCCCTTTGTACCTGACTAGTCGCTGGCTAAGTGCCTAATGAGGCTCAGAGGAAACAAAACCAGTACTGAGGGCTTTTTATTGTCTTTCTTTTCTTTATAGAGCAGGGAATTACCATGTGGTTCGCATCCAAGTTCAAAATCTGATCTTATCACCCGAAGTTGATGACAGACACAACTGTGCTTTCACAAAACCAGAAAGACTAGTGATACCATGAGTTGGACAATAAATAAGGTAGAAAACTGAAGAACCTTTGGAAATTTGAGGTACTCCATTTACACATATGCCTTCCCAAGCTACCTATACACAAGGCAGTCGTGTTAGGCGTTTCCCACCCACCCACTGATCGTAGTGGTGGAAGCAGCAATGTAGAGGGGAGTCCAGGTATCTGCTAACATTTTACCGTTAGTCATTTCTAATCTTGCCTAGGGCAAGCCTCATGAGGAATATAGAAACTCTGGCTCTCTGTGGGCAGTAACGGCTGGAGCTGCTGCTGGAATTGAGAGAAAGACAGGCTTAGAGAATAGGAAGTCTTAGAGATTAATACATACTGATCCTGATCTCATTGCAGTAGGAAAGCCCTTAAGACCAGGGATGAACGAACTGGGCTACTTTTTTGGATTCAGAGTAGGAATTCTTTCTTTTGCTCTGAAATGCACAAGATGTTGCTCAGGAAATGGTGTCCCAGTACAATATGACATGTGGGAGCATGGTCTGGGTTGGACTGCAAGCAGAAAGATGTTTTACTATGCTCACGGCCCATAGAATTGCCTGAGGACCAAAGAGCTCCTGTCACCTATATTCAGGCAGCTCCTTTGAGCATCCCAGACTCACCAGGGGTAGATAGAGCGCTGCTGTCCAGGGACCTCAGTGAATCCTGACATTCTGGAAACTGCCTGAGTGAAGTGATTAAACTGGTAAAGGCAGAGTTTGGGATGTGTAAAAGGAATGATCTGGGGATGTGGGGTGAAGCACAGAGATGCAAGAGCTGCCTTTTCTTTGCTGCCACCCAAGTCTGCCCTTTTGAATGGCCCTGGCTGGGGAGGATGCTTGAATGAGACATCGAATGGCTTCACTACTCTCCTCTCTCTGGTGCAGGAGAGGTGTACAGAAAACCCAGGCCCCTGTGTATGGCATCCCAGCTCTCGCTGCATGTTGGCTTTCCTTCCCCAGCACTCCTTGTGGTAAACGCTTCCCTTTCTCAGGGTCTTCCTGACTTCTGAGTTGCTTGCTGCTCTATCTGGTTACAGCAGTATCCTTCTCTTTTGGGAACCTTGTCTAGTTTATCATTAAAAAGTCACCCAATTTGTCACCAGGTAGTGAATATCTGGGTAAGGATAGCACTGAACCCTACCCCATGAAGTGCTAACTTCATGTTTTCCTCCTTTGGCGTTCACTGGGGAGCTGGTACGAAGACCCTCAGATCCTACCTGTGTGTCTAATGGACTGGCAGGGTTATAAGCATATTCAACAAAATAAGGACCTCACATATATGTGGACATGTAATCTTGCCCTCTTCTTATACACCCTCCTTCCTGTGTGTCCCTGTGGACTTATGCTCTAAAAATAACCAAAACAGATCCACCCTCTGAACACACCAAACCTGTAAGATAAGTCTTCAAAATTCGTGTTTATAAAAACCTAGTGAAATTCAGGCCCAAATATGTGGGCAAAATCCCAGTGCTTTCAGTGCACAATTCAGTTGTCTCCATTCCAGCTGCGTCTGTCTCTTTCAAAGTGACACGACGTTTTTCTAACTGTAAAATTAGCTCATTATAAGTTGCAGTTTTCAAAACTGGCTGTAGATCTTGGAGCTGAAACTGTGTCAAATACTGAAGGGTTTGGCTTTTTTAAACTGTAAGTGTTTGAAAGGGAGAGAGAAGAGGGGATTGTACTTGAGAAATATTTTCATGTAGTGCAAAAAACCAGCTGGCAGACATGGGCAACTGTTCTGCGACTTTATAGAAGCTTTTACCAGAAACTTTCATTAAAGGAAAACCCAGGAGGACCTGGGGAAAGGGGGCTACAAATGCTGTTTGTCTTTTCTGCTAGTGATAGCTAATACACATCAGCTCCCCTGAGATACCAATACAGTGAAGACAAGACACATTAGTTTTGTCATGGAGTAAATTCACTGAGAGGTTTAGGGCTGACCCATCAAATTTATCTTGTGATAAAATGAAAGTGCTTTTATTTTCCCTGTTTACTTCGACTTCGTTAACAGGCGTTAGCTACCCCGAGGCAAAAAAACAGCTTTAGCACTGAAGTCAAGCCAGAGGGTCCCGCTAAATTCGCTGGAGAATAGAATGTGACACACTGTTTACTTTCTCTTCCAAATGCATTATTTATATGAATGTTGTAGCAATTATGTGATTATACAGAAGTTAATGCACAACAATAAACCAAAGGATCATCAAAGAAATGCTAATGGCAGGGAATGTTTTTTGTTTAAATTGTGGATTCACATTTCTTTTTCCCTTTTCCTTGAGGGCTACAAGAAGAGAAGATTTGCAAACCTAATAGAAGATTCTGCACATGTCAGATCTTTGAGTATAGGAAAGGAAATGAAATCCATGTTCCTGTCTCTCTGTCTCTCTCCCATCTCCCTTGAAATATGAACAGCTTCAGAAAATTGACTCATTTGTTTCACCTTTTTGTTTTGGCCTAAATGGTTATGTGAAACGTAACAAGAGTGACTACGTGGCTCTGGGGTGAGGGCCAAGGGCCCAGGGACCAGATGGGTTTCTCCTTAATCCTGCCAGGGAGGGTGAAGGGCTTGAGGAGGACTAGACAGATCCTGCAGGTCAACACCTGGCTGCACAGATGGTGTTGGCAACAGGGATTTGGCTTTTACAGCCATGGGACTCTGAGAATCGAGGACTGCTAGGAAGAGATCAGGTCTGCCTGACCACGCAGGGCAAAACATCTTTGCCAACAGGCTGGCCAACCTGGAGAGGAGAGCTTCAAACCAGGAATAACAGAAAAGGGAGATGACAACTCACAAAGAAGTGGTGAAATGGCAGACCAGGATGGCAAACAAAGGGCACAGGGCGGAGTGGAGTGCCCTGTGGACTTACTTCCCATCTCTGGGAGTGTTCAAGGCCAGGTTGGATGATGCTTTGAGCAGCCTGATCTAGTGAAATGTATCCCTGCCCATGGAACTAGATGACCTTTAAGGTCCTTTCCAACCCAAACCATTCTATGATTCTATGATTCTATGAACCTCGTGAAGTTTAACAAAGGGAAGTGTCAAATCCTTTACCTGGGCAGGAATAACTCTATGTACCTGGGCATGATGGTGGCCAACCAGCTCGAAAGCAGCTCTGTAGAAGAGGCCCTGGGAGTTCTGGTGGACACCAAGTTGAACATGAACCACCAAACTGCCCTTGCAGCAAAGGCAGCTAACGGTATTCTGGGCTGCATTAGGATGCGCATCAGTAGCAGATCAGGGGATGTTAACCTTCCCCTCTCCCCAGCCCTGGTGAGACACATCTGGATACTATGTCCAGCTCTGGGTTCTCCAGTACAAGACAGACATGGACATACTGGAGAGAGTCCAGTGAAGGGCCACGAAGATGATTAAGGGATGGAACATCTGACGTATGAGGAGAGGCTGAGAGAGCTGGGACTGTTCAGCCTGGAGAAGAGAAGGCTCAGGGTGATCTTACTCATGCATATAAATACCTGATGGGAAGGAATGAAGAAGATGGAGCCAGGCTATTTCCAGTGGTGCCCAGTGACAGCACAAGAGGCCACTTACAGAAGAAAAACTCTTTTACTGTAGGAGTGGTTAAAGGAAGAATAGAATTTATGCTTTTAGCTAGATGCTTTTAGCTATGCTCCACAGTGTAGTGGTACAAAACCTTTCTGTTGGTGCTCAATAGAACATAATTTTCAGAAGTTTTAATTCACTCTAAGCTAGGACTTGAGACAGTGCAAGCTGGCATTGTGAGAGCTGCATTCTGGATTCATGAAGGTTTATTTGATCTGCTGAAAATTATTAAAGGTATGCAATGTTCTCACAATAAAAGATCTTTTTTAACTTCAGCATTGAATCGTGTTTTATTAAGGGAGAGTATGAATTATTAATTGAAAAGTTCCAAAACTTTAAAATTTCCTTCAAAGGGCTTGCCAGTCTGAAAAAAACCCCAAAGAATTAAATGATTGTTGTGCAAGAAAATCTTCTTCTCAACAAGAAGCAATGTTTGTGAAGTGCTAAAGGAAGCAATGGCACAATGGTAAATCACTGCCCAAATAGAAAGAGTCTAACCATGTATCTCTACCTCTTAAAAGCAGGTGCAAATAGCTTCACTTTTACTTGCTTATGTTGGCCAATAACCCTATGGCCTACTCAGTTGTCAAATGAGATTTGTAAATCTCTTTGAAATTTTAGACAATGTTTATTTAAAATAAAAATTTCAGGTTGGACAGACATGACCTGATACTTCTCCTTTAATCATTCTATTGGCATATTATTTACAGCTATGCTATACAAACTTCTGAGTTCAGAAACCTGTCAAAGTGAATTGGGTTCACCTTGGTGCAGATTAGTTAGGATGTCTTTCCTTTCTTTCCTCCTAGCTCCCCCTCAAATATTGTATTTGCTGCTCTTTTCCCTTTGAACAGTAATACATTAAGGATTTGCAGTTCTCAGTCTGACCAGTAGTTCCACGTTCGGAGCTCTAAGAAGAAATTCTTTGCTTCAAGAGAGTTAAAGTAAAATGATGGGCAGGGGAAAGGGCTGTGACAGGAAGGCTTCTTGCACCCCCAGGGCTTTGCAGGAGCTTTCATGGAGCATGTGTTACGAGGAACCCTTCGCCTGGTCTCAGTTATGCCTTAGCAAGTGCAGCCTCAACCTGCTCAGCTTCCTCAAGACTCACAGGAGGCAGCTTTCCCTGCAATGTTTTCCAGTCCCTCTGCCTGCAAAAGTAGTGGTGCAGGACTGGAGCCCTCAGGAGCTGCACTGCCTGCTTCAGCATCAAGGTTCAAGGTGAAGAAACAGAGCACAGCTCTCCCCCTGGCTGTGCCAACTCAAATGCAAGTTGAATTACAGTCTTGACAATGCAGGTGAAGGCGTGAAATCGGAAGCCACGGATTTTCAGATTAGTGAGCACAAAAGTTATGGTGTGAACAAACTGGTGGAGAAAACTGCTTGTACTGGTAGAAATATTCTCCATTAAAAGAACATGAACTGGGTAGTTTGTGGCCAAGCCTTTGCTGCATATATCCCTTAGAATGGGAAACATAATAAAGCAAGCTGTGCAGACCTTTGTTAGCATAAGTCCTGTGTGGTGGTCCTTTAGCTGAAGTACTAGGCTATAGAGCACCCAGGAAACCCGGCTTTGCATCCCAAACCTTCCCACTCATTGTCAGTGCCTGCTTGATAACGTGTTGCATTGCAGTGCTGAGCACAGGCACGGTGGGAGATAAAGTAAGAGCTTTTTGAAAGTCAGTGGGAGTCTGACTGCCTTGAAATCAATGACAAGGGTTTCGGTCTGGAAATGCGCTGCTGCTTAGCGGGAGGTGGGAATGATGGTGATGGCTTTGAGAGCGTAGTTCTGTTCCAGCCCCTTTTCCCTGTGCAGTGCAGTTGTCTCCGCCAGACCAGGGATCCCCAGGGTATCCCCACCCTTGCATTGCCTTGATCTGCTTTTTCCTCCCATGCCATGCGAGGTAGCCATGGGACAGTAGACACAAACTGTGGTTTCTTTGGACTTTTCAAATTAAGTGAGACAGTCCAGGTTCATTGGGGAAATCCAATTTAGAACAGGGTTTTTCAGTAGTGACTCAGAGCTGAGTTATTTCTAAACAGTGAAAAACATTATGCCCTGCAACTCATAGAAGATAAGTAACTAAAATGTTATGCATACTGGAATGTGTTGTCTCTGGCACTGAAAAGATCACAAATTTTGCATCTGAAATGGTATCAATGGATGTTAGAGGCTGAAATTCTGCTCCTATTTTGAACTGTGCAACCCCAAAGAGGTTGCTCTTAGCTGTAAGCCATAATTTTTTGATTAAGAGTTTGCTTTGTTTCTGTTTTGTATCCTACTACTGTTAACTCTTTGGGGCCCATTCTGCTCTCTATTGATGTTAATTAGGATTTTCACATTGAGTTCAGGGGAAGCAAGACTTGACCTTTATTGAATGTCAATTGGAAATGGAAGCCAAGCTTGTGTTCTGGATACTATTATTCTATTTGCTGTCGGAGACTGTGCCTGAGTTATATCAATACTAAAAACTTGGCAGGAATATACCTAATAGATTATTTTCTGACTCTGAGAGGAGTTCAGTGAATATTATTACAATTCTAGCACTAGCCTTTTTGCCTCTGGCTTCAAATTGGTGTCTTATTCTCTGTGGGCGTCAGTATGAGACCTGGAGATCTTAGACAGCTGGGTAAAATAGTCTCAATTCTATAAACTAGCACTAGACTTCCTGTGACTTGGAAATGTGCCGGAGAGGAGGCGATGCTGCTACCTGGTGAGCAGGGGAAGCATGATAGCCTGCGCATATAGCTAATGCTCAGCCTGGTAGAAAGAGCTCTTCTAAAGTTATGCATCCACATTTTGGCTTTACTCCCCTCTTCATCAGTAAAGATAGTAGCTTAAACATCCCCTTTGCTGGATTCAGAAGCTGCTGCTTTGTTGAACAAATGCAAGTAAGGAGGGTTAAAGAGACCCAAGGAAACTCTAAAAACTATGAAATTCAATTAATTTTACTATTTTGGTAGCACAGGAAATATGCAGATGTGGGCAAAATAACAAACATGAATTTCTTTTTCTTGGATCCCTCACTGAGCTTGAACACTTTGGAGTACAAAGGAATCCCTGTTTTCATTTCCTCTCCTCCAGATCAAAGATCCTTCTTCAGGTGAATCCAGGTTATTTCTTCCACACTAAATTACAATGTCTGTAATGTAAGATGTCTCAGAATGTGGCACAGTGATGCAGAAGGGCCAGTGGGAACAAACATTAATGTTATAACAAGTAGAGGGAGTATTGCTTTATCCTCTTCCTCCCCACCATTACCTCCCATTTCCTCCTTGCCTCCTCAGAGCTGGTTGTGCAGTTGTGTCAGCGCTCGTCAGCTGTGCCAGATGCCTTGGATCAAACCCCAAACCAACCTGAAGGGGCTTGAACCCATTTCGGACACTTTCTGGGAAAACGCTCAGAAACTTTTCCTGGGTAGACCTCTCTTATGGTACCTGATTTAGACTAAATAGACAAGACAGTATTTGACTCTAGAGAATGGCAGTTAAGGATAGGGCAGTTGGATAACAGGGGAAGGAAACAAAGCCTCCTTCAGAGCAAGGTTAGCTCCTTCGCTGTATATGAAGGGCACAATTTGAGAAGCAGAAACTGGGACGCTCAGAAATGCATGCCCAGAAAATTTATACTTATGCATGCTGAGCACTTTACTCTTGGATAATTATGTGGTGCTAAGTGAGGGCTTTGAGAGTCTAAATTTTGGACTTTGCCACCTGAAGTAGTACTTAGGAAGCAGCTAGATATTTAGCTCACTCTGTGGATAGAGTCCATAAGGAACTAAAATTGGAGTTGTGGAGTTTGGGGTTGAGGTTATAGGGAGCGCTGTATTCTAAATTTGAACTGAAATTCTTTCTAACTTTGCCACCAAACATAAAACCCTAAATCTATGTTAGGCTTGAAACACTTCATATGTAATGTGAAGCCACAGGAGATTTACTTTTTTCTTTTGGAATGTTTGAGGCAAATCATCTGAGTCTTTTGGATTTAAAATGCAGGGAAAAACAGGCACGTTTCTGACTTCTAAAAATACACTCTAAAGAGAGGAAAGTCAGTAGGTTCAGGACAAACTCAGTGACCCTGTACAAAGGACAAGGAGATCCTGACAGCCAGTCTAGCCAGTAGCACTACACTGGATAATCTGAAGACAGTGTGTACAAGCTGCCTCAAAACAAAACCTCTTCCTCCAGGGTCTGCTTTGCAGTCAACAAACCTTCCTGACCAGGAGTAGCTCCACTTTGCAGGGAATATGTTTGTTTTCAATTTATGGGCACATTGCTACTTTTCTTTTGGCAGGTCTCCCACTCTTGCCTCACCACAATGCTTCATACCTGTCAGCTTCTCTTTGTATCTGGGTGCCCTCCGCTGCTCCTTGGTCATCTTGACCAGATGTCATCTCTGTTGAAATGGTGGCAGGCAGCCAGGGAATGATCTTTTGCAAAACCAGAAAAAATAGTGAATTCACAGCCAACAAAATAACCCTACACAGACATCTTCGGAGAGCCTGGAGTTGGCTCCCCTTTTCTGAAACTGGCGTGTTCAGTCCTGTCTGCAGGAGAGTCACCAAAATCCTGGTGCGCACCTCAGGGCAGTTGGTGGAAAGGGCGCTGCTGACTGTGAGTCAAGGAAGAAGATCGTGGTGGGGAAGTACCTGAGATCCAGGGACCAGCATGCAAACCCCAGGCAGCCTACAAACAGGAGCAGTAATAAATATGCCCTGCACTGCCATCCAATTGCAGAGGGAGATGTGCACTGAAATTCTTGCTTGTTTTGGAAAGAACCGACAGCTTTTCTTTTTCTGCTTGGCCAATCTTTAAAATGTTAATTTCCCTGTGATATCAAATCCCATAATCATCGGTCACCCGGATAATCTTGATAATTTTCTTTCCGGAGTTATTTCCCGTCCTTTCTCTCTCTCACCCTGTTATGATCCCCTTCAAGAAATGGGAACCAGAGAAGCCAGAAAGTTCAATGCGTTTCATGTCAGGCATGTTTATCGTAGCAGAACAATTACCACAGAATCCTATTAGTTTTATAGTGTGTTTTTATGCTGATTTGAAGGTAGCAGATGAAAGTGTAATGCAACCCAATTTGACATGGGTTATGAAGGGCAAAATTGCTCGCCAGGGACTACCCTTTGAGCCCCAGCTCACATCACCAGCTCAGCAGCAATATTGCTCCTCCTCTCACCTTCTCATTGCCTTTTGGTGTCCAAACCATCTCCACGTGCCAAAGATCTGCACTGGGCTGACACCGTGAGAGCAGGACAGCTGGGAAGTGTGGTGAGGGCAATGGCTTGCTGGCTGAATGCTGCCACCTAACAACAAAGTGCTCTGCTCCCATGTCAAGGATTATACAAGGTGGTCAGTGTTTTCAAAGCACTGTTTTTTTGTTTCCTGTCCTGAAGCAAACCTCAGAACAAAAGGGGAACTGCCACCTCAAAAGGCAGGAAGAAAATTAACATTTTATCCATGGCTGGGTTAATTTTCTCTGACTCCATCTATTTTCAAAGCAGTTGGCCTAAACTATCCCTATACAGCCACTGGAGAAAGACTGGCACATGCAGAGAGCTCAGGATCTTGTCCCTGTTAGAGACTTCTCTTAGGGTGGGAAGCCACACTAAACAAAACCATTCCGAATCAAGGTCTGCTCGCTTTCCACCTCTGGCTCCTCAGTTTGCCATGTAATCAAAATCTCCAGGAAGCTGCTGCCAAAGTCTACCCACCTGCCTGGCCACAAACATGCAGGCATCACTGTGCTCATATTAATCATTACCCTTATCACAGTCACGGCATTTGTACTGAGCAGATCAGAGCATGGCACGAAGCCTGAGTCCCACACACACTTTCCTTGGTGACAAAGCCCATTTTAGAGTGGGCTGTCCTTTTCCACTGACTGCCACTGAAACAGATCCAGCGTGTACTGAAATAACACGATTTTTTTCTATTAAAATACACAGTTTTAATCTTCTCTTTCATTTTACAATATTATGGCCCACTTTCTATGTCGTACCTAGGCTCCCAGGGTTGAAAGGGCAGACCTTGGATTCACATGGTCCTTGAGTAAAAGACACTACGAGCTTTAGCAACGAAGGGTTGAACAATGAGAACCTCTCTCCTGTAATCTGGGTGGCAAAAAACTGGGTCAGAGTGGCAAAATCCCAACACCAGGCAGTTTTATAAGGAGATTTGATCCACATCAGTCATGGAAGCTCTGGTTTTACTTGATCCAGGCACTGCACAAGTGGTCAGGTCACACAACGTCTTGCAATCCCTTCCAGTTCTCCTATTTTCCAAATAGCATCTGTAAACTAAGGCAGTGCTATCCAGCCTGAAAAATAGGAAGCCTGGCTATGGTTGCTGTGCAACTGAGGTACTGAGGTCCTTAGGTAGTGACTGATAGGCAGCTGGATTTCAGATTAATTCGGATGTCTGTAGTTCATTAAAGGGCCAACACAGATCTACACAAGGTACTCATGACGTTCTACCGAGAGGCCGGGCAGATCATGAAATGCTCATATACATTATTTAGGCATGAACAGCATAAACTGAACATGCAACAGTGCGTGCAAGTGGAGCTCTCAGATGTACGTCTTGTGTCTAGATGAAGTAATCCACCAGCTGAGAAGATGCATAACAGAGGATGATAACAAAACCCAAATGCACACGCCTGCAAAAGGAACCGACTGCATATATATATAAAGGGATGTAGTTTGGAATTTTTTTCTGGTTTTTGGTCAGTTAAGAACCTTGTCCTCTTTTTTAGGTGTTTGATCAGATTGAGCTCCCCATCTACCCGGGAGCTATGTGGGTAGGTAGGGAGCTGTAACTGTGTAATGAATCCAGTGCTGGATTTTACGGCTGGGAAAGGTTTAATCCCTATTAAGGCTTAATTCCTTAATCCGTAAAGAAAGGAGGATTAGAAACAGAGTCTGGAGCAGCCATGGTTCTGGGTGAGCAGCTGTCCTCAGGAGTGCAGTTGCATGGTGGGCTTCCCAAGGCTCCGAAGGTGGTCAGGAGACAGGCAGCCAGAGTGAGGACGGCCAAAGGTGGCAGGGCCTGCCTTTCTGGACTTAGCCAAAGTCTGTGAATATTTTGACTCCTTGCTCAGTTGGGCCCAAGTTATTCGTTTAATGGCTATCCGCAAATGTTTGCACAAAAGGCTGGGTTGCCTGCTTGCGCAAACTTCTTGGAATAGTTAATCTTCAGTCAGTAAATCATGGTTTGGGTGCAGAAATAAAATAGCAACTAGCAAATAAGCAGTGACACAGAGCTCTCCTCAACTGTGCCAGAAGATGAGCTGAAACCTGCATGTTCTCCGGTGGCCACAGTGGGTATGGGCAGATCACCTCCTACCTCCTGGCCTGTGACACAGCTCCTGGTCATGTTCAGGCACGGTAACATTTTCTTATATGGGTGGATAACTGTTGCAACTATAATTATAGATAGTAAATGCATTAGAAAAGATAAAGTCTGGTGAGTGACTCATGAACAGGAAAAAGGACACAGCTTGTCAAAGGCATCCACGACAAACGGGTAACTCTGTTCTTTCCTCTGGTTCAGTGAGGCTGTGATTTGCAGCTCCTGAGCTGCACTTGGGCTCAGCGGCGATTCAACTGCAAAGCTCAGCTCAAGGGATAATGTCAGAAAATTATAACCTGAGAAAAGATCCCTCGAACAATACTGTCAGGCATTGTGGTGCTGGTCTTTGTTTGTCCCTCCTCATTGATTTGTTTATACTGGAAGGAAAAGGTAAAATAATACCCAGTTTTGTAAACAGATCATCAGTAAAATACCCTTTGTTAATATTAATAAATAGCTTGCTTAAGAAAAACCCCCAAGTCCCTGTGGTAGGTATTAGCCTTTGGTTTCCAGTTACTCAACCTCTTTACAAGTCTTAGAGATCTCATAAACTTTGAATGTTGTAGTAAAAATATTTATAGGGTAAGTCAAAGAAAAACATAAAATTGCATTCAAGTTTTGACAGGAGTAAAACTACTTATCCTGCTTATTTTTTATTATAGAAAACTGGATGCTGTGACCTCACTAAAAAATGATAGCTATTTAAGCAGAAAGGTTGGAAAGGATTTTGTGCATGTTAGTATTTCCTTTCTGAAGTATTAATATTTACCTTGGGAAACTCTTAAGTGCTTAGTCGGAAAAGACAGACAAGAGGTGCTCGTGGTGTCACAGGCTATTTATGGAGTCACAACAAAACTCTGCATGATAATTCCAGATGATACTTCAGTCAGAGGCTACGTTGACCTGCATTTTTGCTGGTCTCAGAATTGGGCTTGGTAAAGGCTAGATCCACCATGAACACCTGAGTTCCACCTCAAGTGCTTCAACTCAACAGTCAGATCCTAGAAAACCCACTTTTATCTTTGTCCAATCCTGTTGATGCCTAAAGCCCCAACAGCATCTCCATTTCTACTGGCACCCCACCCTGATCCAGACATCACCAGGCTGCAGGGAACTCCAGATAAGCCTTTGCCTACCCAGCCACTGCCTTATCTTGCTTGTGAAGTGTGAGCGAGCTGGCTTAAGATGTCTGTGTAAATGGTGAGGATTTCCATTCTGCAAGAGACTGTCCGGTTGAGAAGCTGCTTGATGGACACAGGGACAGCCTAATCACAGCTCCTGAAAAACAAGTGTCACATAGCACACCTAGTACAAGTCTAAGCACTAAATTATCAAGTGACCTGAGCTGCTGTTTAGGCATTAAAACAAGTGGCTGGGTTTTTTTTAGGATCTGAAGTGAAAAATTTGATCATCACATCCCAGAGCACTTGGGCTGGTGACACCTCTGATCATCCAGCTTTCACCTGGCCTCCTCCATGGGAGAGCAGCTGAGCTGCTGCGGGAAAAATCTTTTCACAAACATTTTCAACACGAAATCCCTTCACTTTCCTGGTGAAGATTCTTCTCCCTCAGCAGCAGGGTTTCAGTGATGGCCCATGGTGGGCAGGCTGCAAGGCACCTCTTCCCCAGACTGAGAGCTGAGGGCCAGGCACCTGCTGCAATGGGAATCTCCCAGGATATCCTCTCCTGCAAAAGACGTTGCATTCCTGATTCATCCTAGGTTTTGGATTAAAAATTATGTAATAAAAAGTGAAGTTTTCTTTGGGGCAAACACTAAAAAAACCCTCCTCTTTAGCCTCGGCAATGCATCCCTGTGTTGCTCTGCAAACCGGGCTGCGAGCGCAGCTCCCCTGCAGGGAGCCCAGCCGAGGGGTTTGCTCAGCCTTGCTGGGAGGGGGTGAGGTGGAGCTCATACTGCTGTACTTAACACCCGCAGCTCTGACAGTGTTAACACACACCTGGAGCTTTTTATTGCTATTATAAAATGGGAGTTTAGTTAACTTACTGTCCCACCATATTTAGACAGAAAATAACCAAAGGTTTAAAGACTACAAGCCAAAAACTTAAAAAAAAGGTGCTGTAATAATAAGTCCTTATCTCTGTTTTGAGACCTCTTTTTCGTTAGGAGGTGACCAATATATGACTGTCCTTTCTTCTCCTTTGTCTTTTATAGATGAGGCATTATGACTTCTCTTAGGGATGGTTTTTATGGGTAACAATACAGAAATAATTTCATAAGAACTCTCACTTCTTGCAGCATCAGCTACAAGTTACAACATAAAACCACCAAACCCTTGAAGATTATGTGAGAGCTATAGTTTGATGAGCCATTAAATCAGGTAACCATTATTCCGGATATTTCGGTTAAAAAAATGTTTTAATGCTGTCTTTTTAGTGCACTGCTTACTTTGCATGATCCTGTTTTTAATCAGCTCCCTCGGTAAGAGCCATGGATAAATACCACTTTCACATGTGCGCACAAGTTCTGAACTTTGAACGAATGCAGTATGTTAATACATATTAATCTGTTTACTTACTTAGCCTGTGTCTGGTCACAGCCAATAAATCCACAAATCCAGGCGCTGCTGATTGTGCGGCGGGCATGTAAGCACACAGTACACAAAGAAAAACCTAGAAATTTGTCAGCTCATGGAAAGCTGGACCTTCCTTACTTTGTGAAATGGGATGGTGCATATGCTTAAGATGTGCCTTCAGAGGTGCGCTGCTGTTTACCACGTGCTGGTAGCTCATTTGGTTTTGCACACATTGCAGAGCAGGATGCTGCTCTCACCTCAAGGATGTGATCCCGAATTCCCTGACTTGCTGGATGTTACGTACGAGCACAACCTCAGTGAGTGCACCCAAGCCTCATGCAAGACATCAAACCAGGGGTTATGGAGGGGTTATGAGATTTTTGTTCCCCCCTTGATAGAACTTGGAAAGGGCTGGGTACGACTCATGTACTTTACGGGTAAGACTCATGTACTTTACGTGTATGCAGAATTGGTTTCTTTGTAGGATGGACACATAGATGTTAATTAGGTACAAAGATATTGTGCAACCTCACCAGGGAGGCATGCGGTACTGCCTTGCTTTGGGTGTGTTAGCGCTGAGCTTGATGTTGTAACGACTGTGTGCCTCATTTGAGGGCTTAGGGGTAACTGGCCTCCAGGGATATTGCACTTTGAGTTTGAACCATATACTAAAATCATCTGACTTCTCATCTGGAAAGAGAAAAAAATCTTTGCTGTGTTTTATGTCACCTTCTGAATGGGACAAAAGGCTGAGAGGGAGAATCCAGGTACAGGTTCCTCTTGGCACAATCTCCCTGTCTCTCCCCCATGGCTGTCTTTGATATTAAGGCTCACCGGCACGCAGATCTGGGACAGAGCCTTCTGCAGCAAAGCTGTGCCTTGATTTGACTAAAAAAGTGCTACCAGTTGGGAGCTTGGGGGATGTGGGTCTCCCCCCCTCCCCGAGCTCTGCTTTCTATAAGCGCCTCTGGAGCTTGCTCCGTGTAGTGTACCGGGGGTCCAGTAACACTTTAGTGAAGACAGATGTTAATGCTGAGTGAGCAGAAGCTAACAGACTCGCAAAGCAACCTTGGCAGCTTGCCCCATTTTTCAGATTTCAATGTACCTACAAAAACTTAAAAAAAAACCAGAAGAAAGCCCTCTCTACATTTTGGCCTAGAGCAAGCTCTGGTGTAAGTAGTTCATCAAGACACACTCTCTTTAGCTCCTTAAACACACAGCTAGATCAAAATAAAGTATGAAGAGCATAAAGTAACTCACAGACACCGTTTATTAACACTGAGGCCTGCTGCAGGAAGAAAGTGACCTAGTAAATATCTCCCTGAGTAGTAAAATAGCTGCTGTAAGGAGTTATAAGAACTTTTGTGAGCTGTAATTCCTTAAGGAAAAAAAAAAAAGAGAGAAGTTTTTACAATCTTTCATCTCTGCTTGAAAGCAGAAATAAAAAGCTTACCCCTAAACTACTAGGTGCTTGTGAGCAGCCTGCTAATAATGTCATCTTCTGTCTGGTCTTAAAGGAAAAGGAGAGATATGGAAAGAAAACAAACCCACAAACAGTGCTGGTCAGCTTTATGAGTGCTACAACTTCAAAGACTGGAAGAAATGCTCCCCAGACTGGCTGTTTTGAGAATCAAGAATTCAGGAGCTTTAAAGGGCCTTTATTAGAGAAAATTCTGCATGAGGTCCTAACAGTCCCTGATAATACTGCAAATGGGCATCCTGCATGTAACAAACCTACTCCGGCTCCAAGGAAAAGCCAACCCTGTGAGCCTACTTATTCGTTGCTTGTATATGTTGTATTTTAACCAAGCCTATTTCACAGAAGGCTGCAGTGTAGTGATGATACCATTCCCTTTTTACTGGCGACTAAACTGAGATGGAGGGGAAGTGCAGCCAGAATTTTTGTAAGCAATCTTGGGTTTGGGATCCTTCCATCTGGGTTGCTGAGAGTGAGAAACACAGACACGTCTATCTGGGTGCTCCAAATCAGCGTGATGGGCGATTTGGAGGGTGCTGCCCCGTCCTGAGTGGATGCTCTATGTAGAAAGGAGGAAAGAATTGCAGGATGTTATGGGGAAACAGATTTTATAATCCAAGTGGTCTCCTCATTAAAATATCCATTCTCTGTTTTGCAAACAAGCAGGACTGTGGCAGCTTAGTCCTTTTGGTGTGCTTTTTTATTCTTGCAAAGCATAATGCATTAGTTTTACGTGGCACATGCAGGACTTTCGGCAGTGTAAGAATAATGCAGATGTGTAAGTTCCTTAGACACTCTGATATCTTTATCAACACTGAACAGGAAAACCAAGGCAGAAAATTTATGCTGAGCTATGTCCAATTAAATGTATTCTTGCTTATCCTCTCTCTGTACCCATTTTTTTTCCCCGTGGCAACTGCTGATCTGAGTTTAGCTGCACAGTGTCTAAGAAAGTTTACAGCAAATGTTCTAGAAATCAGAAACATGATCATCCTCAAAGGATTTAGGACACTAAAGGGAATGCATATCAAAAGAAAAGCTAGAATGATCTCTCCATTTGCCACACAAACAACAGTGAAATACGCTAAAAAGAAATGCAGCAGATTGCGTGCTAGATGCCGGCACTGCGCTTGCAAATAATGAGTTAACCAGTAAGTTGAATGAAATAAATGTGCATTTTTTTTTTCTTCTGCGGACAACTGAGTCTCTAACAAGAACCACGTCTGTAATAAAAGTTATGATGTCTCTAGCAGGAACTGGTAGTGCAAATCAAACATACCATTAGCTTGTCAGACTCAGCCAAGTGAAATAACAAGCAGCTGGGTAGTGCTGTACACTGAAATAGAAAACTGTTGCCCCTTAACAGAAGATTTCCTCAGAGAAAATTAAGCATGAGGGGCAGCGACAGACCTGGTTATTCATGAGCACGGTGTCACAGGGAGGTCAGTGGAAGGACCTTACTTAAACCATCATTCTGGCTCAGGAAATGCTGCCTGACTCCTGGGGTTAGTGGAGCAAACTCTCCCCAACACCTCGATGAGTAAATCAGGATAGTGGGGAGGTGCCTGGCACCAGGGAAAACGGAGAAGGAGGGTGTAACATGCGATTTCCCATCTGACTGGCCACGCTTGGCCATGAGACCCAACTGCTTTCAGCTCTGAGGAGGCGGAGGGGAGGATGGAGTGTGCTTGGGTAAGGGGGGAAAGGGGATCTCTTCTTGTTTCTAAGGGTACTGAAGAATAAACCTGGAAAGTAAAACATTTCCCTATGGCAGATGGGGAATTGGATGCAGACTGCACCGGGCTAGATGAGTTTTTGTACTTTGGGCTTTCAGCTAAACCCAAGCTGTTAGTGTTGTCGCATGCTCTTTTACAAGCTTTTGGCTGATGGAGCCTGGGTGGCAGAGTGGAAAATTGTTTGGGAGGTTTGCGTAGCCGTGTGTGTGTTCTGCGGCCCCGAAGCCAGACATTGTTTATTGAGTCCTGCGAGGGATCCTGGTAATCGCAGATGATTTGCAAAAGCGTATCTGTTGCCCATGTGTATCAATTAGATTGCAGTATTTGTGTACAAATCACAGACTTGGTATTGATCCCGCAGTTCGCGGCCAGCTGAGAGCATTTTTACGCTTGTCCAGAGGGAGGTACCGCTATTAAGCCATGGTGCTCCATTTCCCAAAATTTCTCTTGCCCCTGCAGAGGTGCACCCAGCTTTCAAATGCAGGTCTGTGTCTAGCCCCTCCCTCCCGTTGAATTCCAGCTGCCCACCCAGCCCGCCGAGATCCCCGGCTCCTCACCTGGGTCACGAAAGCCCCGTAATCCATTTTCAGGCCAGCGGTCCGTACAAGAGAAGGTTGGGCTGCACTTCCCAGAAGCCAGCTCTTGAAAGAGACAATTTTAAAGGAGATAAATGTGGGTTTTATGGCTCTGAGTGCTGTCGGTTCCCATCCTTTTCACGATGCTGGAATATGCCCATGTCTGAATAGAAAATTAAGGAAACAGCATTTTGACCAAAAAGCTTTCTTTTCACAAAGCAATTCTAAACCACTTCCATGTGCCCGTGGTACATGTAGGCACTGCTTCCACCGGCGACACGTCTAACCCAAACCCAAGGGAGTGTAACGGCATCTCTCCTGAAGAGGAACTGCCAGGCCATCTCTGGGACAGCAAAGGTCCCCCCAGTTACTGCCAGGCACTCCAGCTCTCAGTCTTCTGGAGGGCAATAGAGCCCCGACTGACACTGCCCAGGGCAATTTTTGAGCTCCAAATTTTCAGACTAAAATCTGGAGTGTAAAAGGCATAGCAAGCTTTTGCCCCTGCTGTAATAACTGGAATTGGTTAGAAAAATGCTACAAGTATATTGCAAAAGAAAATCTCCAAATGCTTTTCTTTGCAACTCTTTCCATTTTTTTTTAATTTAAAAATACAGTTGTGTTAATTTTTTCATTCAGTAACAAGAGAGGAAAACTCCCTCTTCCCTTCATAATTCCCTGCCTTGGGAAAAAGGGAAAAAAGGGAGGGAGGAAGAAGAGAGGGTTGCTGGGATGATAATGACTTGAAATGTTTTTTCTTGAAAAGTTAAAACATTTTGGAAAGAAATTTTCCACATTTCTTCTTGCTTTTGAAAGATCCTTTTTATGAAAATTGCTTTAAACTCCAAGTATTGGCTAACTTTATAAACAAAATTCTTTCCCTGTTTTATTAAAGGAAGTAAACAAGGCACGAGTGATGTCTGAAGCAACAATTTCCAAGATGACTGACACACGGGAACTTTTATCTTTTCAGCTATAAACTTTGATTGGTTTGCGTCCCCCCTGCCTCACTTCCTCCTTGCCTCTTTCTAAAAATTATTGCCTTTCAGTTTGTTTTAATGGTGTTTATGTAATGTCATAAATATTCTTGTTTAGAACTGTAATTATTCCCTATGATTAATTCTGCTTATTCTGAGAGGTTGTGCAAGTTTTTCACTGGAGGGTATGTCTTTTATGTTCATGTGTTTCTCCATGTAAAATGCAATGTGTCCATTACTAAAGCTGTGCCTGGGAAGGCAGGGTTAACGCTTTTCCTTTTTCCCGTGGCAATGTTTGGAAGCATTTTTGTGGAGTGTTTAGTATCATTCCTCTTCGGGTTGGGATTAAGGTAATTGACAGGGCGTTGGGCCAGGGGTCCTTTAGCTGTCCAACCTCGGCTGCATGGGGTGGAAGCATGCCATGGCCAAAGTCACTTCCTTTCTCTTTCTTTTATATCCCATTAGTCTGCCTGTGTTTTCGATTTCAGAGGAATTCCTATAAATACATCGACTGTAGCTGCTAATTGTGGGTAAAACATCATGTGGAGTCGGTGGGAGTTTTCCCAAAACAAGGACTACAGGACTCAGCCCTCTGTATTCTGTGAAATGTATTTGCAGTATGTGGAGATAACGATCAGCATTTTTGTGACAACTGTTCTGCGTTACATTAGGGCAAGCAGTTGAAATCAGACCTTAAATAACAGGCTGAGTCCCATCCAACACTGCAGAAGTGACTGACAGTGCATAAAGGCCAGATGAGTGTACATGGTGCCCAGCACGTTTACCTTTGCTGTTGTGCCTCATGTAATGAGTTAAAAGAAGATGGATAGCAAGACTTTCATGCCCCAGAGCAAAGGAAAAAAGCTTGGAGGAACCGAGCAAAAGTTATACTTTAAAGAATGTATAGAATATATACTCAAAATACATGGCTTGTCTGCTTCAGTGTATTTCAGGCATAATTTTACATAGTAACATTTTTTCCTAATGTCTTAGCAGCCTGAAAAGCCTAATCTTCTGGAAATGTTTGGCTGTCATCCTCTTAGAAGGTTTCGCAAGCAATCATGTTAATGCCCAGATGAATTGACTGTGATTATTCAGCATAAAATGAAAGAAGTTATGTACTATTTGGAGAACTTGTAGAGTTTAATTTTTGTTCAAGTCATTTGCAGAGGCCTCTAGGCAGCTTCTAGCACCGCTGGGGAAGGGTTTGTAGCAGGGGATCAGCATGCTGTTGTTTAACACCCAAAGGAGGAATAGGCTGAAAGCACAGGACCCTGCTCTCGGCACTGCAGGAGCCCCACAAGGACCCCTCGGTCCCCCCCTTGATGCCGTGGGGGTCACGGAGGGGGTCAGCCAGGCCAGCGGGGAGAGGACAACCTGTCACTTGCAGAAAGGAGAGAGCATTGGACACAGCTCTCGCTAAGCCAGACCATGGTTTTGCCATGCTCATTCAATTATATCTGTATCTAAAAAAGAAAAGAAGAATGAAACAGTGATTAGAAATGCAGTTTACATAAAACAGTCTATAAAAACAGGCAGGAAACTGTTGGGAGACCTCAGTGGAAAATCCCAGAAGAGGCGGGTGTCCCCACACGTTCTCTTTCCAGGCCCCCGTCACAGAGCCAGGGATCTCATTAGGTCATGTTTACCAAAGGCGCTTGTTTTCTGTCTTCTGATTCAGCCAGCGACGGGACACGGGGAGGACAAAGCCTGTCCTAAGTGACCACCGATGGAGCCAGCCCTATTCAAGGATTAGGGCTGCCATGGAAACTTGGTTTGCAGAGCTCACCACCGCAAACACGGCATGAATGGCCAGGTCAGCACCCGAGATTAAAGGGGAGGGAAGGAGGGGGTTGAGCAACTGTTTGCTGAACTCATTTCAGGAGTTTTCCTGGAATAGTCCAATATTCCAAAAATTGGAATGAAGAGTTTTTAGTTAAAACCAGAGTGAGGATTCCCCTTGTTTGAGAAAAGGGCTGTGTCCTTTGGATGCATTCAATGAAGGACAGCAGCAGAGCTGAGCTAAGTATCGATTTAAATTCAGAATAACCTTAAAAGACCTAGAAGAGGTTTAATGATCAGCCGTATGCTGAAAATGAATCCCAGAGGGCTTATCGTTAATGTAATGATTTACACAACGTGTTATCAGCCACTAGATTAGGAGTTCTACTTGTGACTCTGATTTTGATCATTGTGAGACAAAACTCATACTCAGGTTTTGACTGTACGGATCTATCAGCTAGCTAATCCTAGATGTGTTAAAAGCATGATTGGCTGTTTCACTACCTGGAAAATAAAACTTCTCTTACAACATCATGAACTTTGCAGCAAAGTATATTTTAACAAGCATCTCTGCTTTTCTTTTTTTTCTTTTCATATCTAAAATGATATATTTTTTCCTTCCAAGTCCCATGGTTGTGGGATAGCCTGTGATTTGGGAGACCTAGATTTACATCCTTCCATCTTACAGTCTTCCTTATGACCTAGAACAAGTTCCTCTGTCACAGGAGTTCAGAGAAACGTAGGTGTGCTCTCCGCAGCCTGGCAGTATCTACCCCAAGGGTTACCTGTATGTTGTGAAATGCTCAGCTGGAGGCTGGGCACTTGGGAGCCAGCTCTGCTCTGAAACCCAGTGCAGATGCATGAAAAATACCTTAAAAGACAGGATTGCAATTCATCACCTCAAACTTTAGACCTGGAGGGAGCAGAGATGGCTAAAGTGGTTTTATTAATTTCTTGCTTAAACCATGCTCTTAGATGCAGCTGTGAACAACACAGTCAGGTTAGAAGAAAAAGCTAGTACGTGAAAGCCTGGGAGACAGCTGCAGTGCTCTGGTAGGTGTTTCTTCCTAGTCGCATACTGATATCCTGAATGTTATTACTTGACTGTGTTTTTCAGCCAATTGGGCACCCATTTTGGAGAACATTTGTTTAAAACTTATGTCCTTAGCAAGGGAAATGTCAGAAAACACATTATTAAACTCAAAATTGAACCCATGGATCCTTTTGCAGACAGTAAAACATTTTCTCTCCCAGTGGAAGAGTCTGTGGTTTGACATTCTTCGTTCTTCACAAATCCAAGTTAACCAGTTCTTTTTATCAGAGTTATTCCTACTTGCTATGAGGCAGTTGCTTAATACTGTGTTCAAGTATCTTGCCGAGGTTAAACCGGTTGGTCGTTCCCCAAATTTTCCATTTCTGCACAAGATAACGTGTCAACCTTTCTCTAGTGCTCTGGGGCCTCATAAACCCCCAGGAGTTTCTAATGGCTCAGCAGTTGTCCTGGTTAAGCTGAAAACTGAATTTCCTCATTCCTTTCTTGTCTTATGCAGAGAAGTTTGAGGGTTTAAAACTCTGCTGAATGAAAAAACTGAAGTCGGGGAGAAGTGCTGGAAATCAAGCAAAGTCAATGGCAAAACCTTCACAGTTTTTATTGGAAGGAAGACCTGGATCCGAGGGCATAAAGCTGAAGAGGGACAGATTGTAAAGCTAGGCACTAGCAGTAAACACAAGAAAACATCCAATTCTTATACAATGCCCTTTAAATTACCTGTTTGCAGCAGCACACTGCAGAAATATGAACTAAAAGAAGGGAAACTGCAAAAGTTTGATCTCCTAATGTTAATGTTGGAACAACTGGAGCCGTCTGTGCAAATGTAGGTTTGTAGGTTCTGCACGGGCACGCTCATCTCTGCAGAGCTGCTGCGGGATCTCGCTTCACACGCGCACATGCAAACCTCAACCATCCTTGCTGCTCTGATTCCCCTGGGAGAAGTGACCTAAACTTTTGTTTTCTTTTGTTCGGATCCAAAGGGATCTGAAGAAAATTCCTCTCTCAACCTGTGGCTCAATATGTAAAAGTCCACATGCATGTGCATCTGGCTCACTCTGGCTAGGATGCCTCAAAGCTGCCTTTTCTGCTTATAAAAATGTTAATAGTTTGTTGCTAAATACACTAAAAAGGTTCCTTAGATCCTCATTTACATATGTTTTGTATTATCTGTGTTTTTGCCTTTCATGGTTTATTCTTCCCTCCCACAACTTGCCACTATCCCCTTCATTAACCACCTAACTGAAAGCTGACATTTTCTGATTTATTATTCCAAGTCCTCTTAAAGTCACCAGTCAGAAGAATAGCTGTGCCCTGTTTGGTTAAAGGAAGACATCTAATACCAAATTTTGTCTTTCCTGTGCTTAAAAGTATTTTTTCCTCTCCCCTCAGTAAGAGATGAAAAGATGACCCTGCAGAGCAAAAGTCTCCATTAAATCAGCCATTGGAGAGGAGGCAGGCTGGGTTTTTCATTTGAGTTTATTTTGTTTTGTGCTTAAACATATTTTGTTAATCCATGTTGGGAAAAAAAAGGGGGAGAGTTGCTAAAAGAAGGGCAATTGCGTCCTCCCACCGGAGTTCAGCCTACAAGCTACCCTTTCTTGGAAGCTGGTTTGATTTCCCTTGGATTTTGCTTCTGCAGGCAGGGTGTTTTATCTGCCTTTTAGCCTCTGACCCAAAGGTGTGACCTTTTCACTTTTATCTCTTTTGGAGTAAGCCTGGGCCCTGTCAAAGTTCCCCGAGAGACTAATGGTAAGTGCAGAGCAAGAAGGGTCATTTCTGACAGTGAAGAGGAGAGAGCGCTGCGGTGGGTGATGGTGAGGTGCCTCCAGGCTGCTCTCCGGGACAGGTACCTGTGGTCCTGCAGCCCAAGCAGCCGTGTCTGCTGGCACCCCCGACACCGAGCAGCAGTGGCGGCCTGAGTGCAGGCGACCGAGGGCTAATCCCTGCTAAACCCATCTTTGCCTCCCACCCTATCAATGCAGCAGCAATAAATAAAGGCATAATCCATTTCAGGAGAAATGCTTGCTTATCTCCTTTTGTTTAAATCGGACAGATTTAGTCCTGGTATAAAACGGCTCATGGAAATAATATTCAGCTGTTACTATTAGCCTTTATGTTTTTTAACTCTCCCTTCTTTCTACAGAGAAGTCTTTTCTGTGTCCTTGAATGCAAGATGCGTTGAACTTTAAAAATGTACGTTCAGTTCTTGTATTTTACAGACCCGCAAAACCTGGGTTCTGGGATGCCAGCAATGTCAGCAACAGCATCTCTCAAACTGCCCAAAGAGGACAGGGAAAACCAGCACAAGAAGAATGCATCTGTGACGCAGAGCTGCCTGGGAGGTCTCCTGCCAGGATCCTTCCTGATGCTGGAGCAGGAAGAGAAACTGCGTAAGTGATGTGATTGAGTTTCCCCTTTGGTGCTGGTATCTGTTTCAGAGCCTCGGCAGCGACTGCTGTGACGGGTCCTGCTCGTCCTGCTCGAGCATCGAGGGAGGGAAACCATGCAGGAGCCGCGGAGGCTCACCCTGCCCCAGGCTACGTTGTGATGGATCGGCACGCGTGGAACAAGCACTCCTTCGGACTGCTTTATTTCCTGACCTCAGCAGCGAAGAGGGAAAGGAAAAGGCGAATAACGGCTACACGCTGTGGGATTCCCTCCTTCTGTTTTGGAAAAGAAAGTGCAGAAGGGAGTCAGAGAGCCAGGGAAAATGAGTGAGGTGGTTTTTGTGCTTTTGGTTCAAAGCCTGCAGTCTGCCTGCGTGGTTCCACTTGGTTCCAGTGGGTGTGAGTTTGGACCAGAGCTTGTTTTGAAAAAAGGGGTGTGAGGGGTGTGCAGAAAATTCCTTTACAAGAGGAGGTCCTGCATCATAGAGAAACCTCTCCACGACACATTGTGAGGAATGAAGTCCGGCTGGAGACCCCCATTGCAGGGAAGCGTGGGGAGTCGACATATTCTGTAAGGGAAAGGGAGAGTTTTCAAATATGTGTTTTTTATTAAAAAAATTCCCATATAAATTTTCTGTGGAAAGGAAGGATTTCTCACAGAAATCTCCCACAAAGAATATAGCTGCTCTCTATAAAAACCTTTCCAGTTTTAAATAGAAACATTTCCATCCAGGTTATCCTAGAAGTGAGGGCTCTGACCCTCACGTAACTTCTGGAGGGGCATGTGGATCAGGAGTGCAATCCTCTGGCTGGATATAGCTACAAAATGGGGCATGGCATGTGTTCAATATTCTGTAAGAAACACAGGATAATAATGATTAGGGAGTCCTTCCCTCTCCATCTCTCTTGTGCCCAAAAGCCACTTTGTGCATGTGCAGTAGCTCTAATAGACCAGAGCCCACCAGAGCAAAACCAGTCACCCGTTAATAACACAGCCGGATAAAACCAAGATGCTTTGCTATAAAAAATGCTTTTTGCTTTTTTCTATAACACAAATGCCCCTAAGCACAAAGATGTCTTGTACATTCTAATGCACATGGCTCATTTCTTCATTGTATTTCCAGTGTGTGCGCTTTGGTGGAGTCTACTCATTTGCAACATCTCTGCTCCCCCCCAGACCAGCCCGCTGCATGCCGGAGGCTGCTGCTCACCCCAGCTTCCAGCGTGTGCCACATCAGTGGAAGATGAATCATGGCTGGTGTTCGGGCTTTGCAGATGAAGCTTCAGATTCCCAGCTCTTCTCTTGGATTGTGACAGTGCTCTTATTTACCTTGCTGTTTTTTTAGTTAAAAAAAAAAAAGAAATGTTAAGGCAGGAAAAAGAAAAGTTCACCCAGAAATGAACCATGAATGTCCACCCTTCAGTTGTACAGAAAACCCATTCTGCATTTCTTTCCTAAAATAACGTTTTTTCAAGAACTTTTTTTTTGCCCGGGAGATTAAAAAAAAAAAAAAGCTTATTGAAACTTGTGGGGAGAGAATTCATTTAGTTCACATTGATGGTCTCCTTCAGGCTAATGGCTGAACTTGGCTTTAAAAAACCACTGCATTATTGTAAAGAGTTTGTCTTGCATGAAAAGTAAATAGCCTTTCAATGGTCAGGATTCGTTGTGGTAACTCATCATAAATCAGTGTAAAGAACAATATCAAACAATAAAAATGATATTTTGCCACTGTGGTGGATCTTAAAGTTTTCAAATGTCTGATGTTGATTTTATCAGCTCTTCCCTGGAAGCAAAAAAGCTTCTCAACCTCCCATGGAAGCTGCGCTCCAGGACTGGAGCCAGCTGCGCTATACAATCTCTCCTTCTAGTTCTTTTATCTTCCTTCCCTTTCAGCTGCCGCCAGATCACAGGAACTTCTGACAAAGTCTCTAGTGCCACTTGCATAGGGTAGGATTCGAAGCTGGGTATCTATTGCTGTTCTCTAGCTGTACATACGTATCTTTATGATGCGCTGACCCCCAAACCCACAAACCCACAATCCTCCCTCCTTCCCTGCCAAGTAATTTATTGAAAGTAACCGATTCCTGAAAACAAAAGTCTCCCACGTATCAGACAAGAGTGGAGAAGGGTCCACTTTGGGTCTGGAAAAGCCTGGGCACAACTCTCAGCTCTGCCACATAACTTCTTTGCAAGTGATTATGCTTCTTTGCACCCCACACATAAAACGGAGATATAAAAATGGTCAGTCACAAAAGTGGTCTCAAGTCATGCCTCAAAACTTGCCATGTCACTAAACTGTCATGTTTTGTTTACCCTCTGAATTTGAGCCTGTGGGATATGAGAATTTGAACCATTTTCGATCTTTTTTCTAAAACCATTTAGTTAAAAAGATCTTGGGCAACAGGCTTTTGGCAGAACAGGATCACACAATGAAATTCCCAAAGCTGGCTCATGGGACATCTCTGCCCATCTTCAGGCTTTAAGCTTGACATGTTGTACCTGACAGTGATGTTAGCTGGGGTTTTGGTTTTGGAGGCATTTTTATATGAGGAAAGCCAGAACACAGACTCTGTTATGCATACATGAAAGTGCTTTGCTGGGATGTTATACTTTATTTGGGCATATACCTGTTACCTGTTGGCAAAATGGCTTTAGTTGATGCCCACTGCCTCTTCCAATAGATTTTATAGTGATGTACTGGTGAATGGTGACTTTCTTAAAGCAGAGGGGCTCCCCAGATCCGTACTCATTCCAGCTTTGTCCGAGACAAATATTCCAACACCACATGCGTTTTTGCAATCCCCATTGCAGACATTTAATTGCAGGATGATTCAGGGCACTCTAAGCAGCCAAATTTCCCTATACAGTCAAAGAGGAGCAGTCTCTCCAAGGGTGTTTCAAAGCACGGCTATTGGCTGCCCAGTGCTAGACAGTATGACTGTCTTCTTCCCAAATAATTCAGCCTCTCACAAGAAAATCATGAATCAGGCTGAAAAATTGCAGGACTCCTTAAAAACAGGAAGGGTAATTTGTTTGCTTTTCTAAGTGCACTTGTGGTAGGTTTTTAGGCTGCTCCTCTCCAGCCATATGGCAACACATTTACTACGTCATTGAGCTCCACATGGGCTCTTGGTTCCTGACTCTGGGCCTCCTGCAGTAAAAAAAGTAATATATAAAGGTAGAAAAAGCTCAGAAAACAGCTGATGGAGAGGCCTTCTTGCTTTTCTGCAGGCTGTTCACCTGGCAGTTGGCAGCCTGTCGGCAGGGCTGGCTGAGAAGCCTTGGGGCCATGGCACCAATGGACGAGGACCTCTGGTTCGGAGTCCCTCAGGGTGCAACGAGCAGGGACCATGGGGCTTGGTCTCCCTGGGGCCACGTCCCCAAAGTTGATATGAAACAGGATTTTTTTTCACGGAATGGAAGAGAATCTTATTCCTTTCCAGCTTCAAAGGGATTCCACAGGGCTGGATCCTGCAGGGCTTTGTGCACAGAGGAGGTGAGATCCAAGTATCTGATGCACACAGGGAACAGTGTCAAATTTGGTCTCAGCTTATTGTAATTACAGATTTTCAGCCGCAGTGAGTGCCTGTTCTTCCTCAAGGCAGGTTTCTGTTCAGTTATGCCAACCACCGCTTGAGGATTGCAGATTGATTTTCCAATTCTGTCCTTGGAAATTTGGTGTCACAGCTTTGGTAATGCTAGTTTGCGATGTTGCCTCTTTTATGCCATATATTCTCTTCTCCTGATGTTATTCACTGTGGTCATTAGCACACGCAGACTGTATTTCCTGGGACATACTGTAATTTCAGGCAAACAAAAAGAAAAAAAAAGTGAAAAAAGTGGTTCTGGAAATATTCATTCTGTTGCCTGAATGTAAAAGGTGGCAAGAGGCACATTAAAATTTTCATTAGCCTGAGAGAGAGACACAAAAGTTTGGGTTAGAAGGACCTATTATTATTTCAGATTACATAAGGCTAAAAAGAAATCCTTTATGAGACTTTTAGGATGCGGCCATCTATTCCCTCTCCACGCTACAAGCTCTCTCTCTCCCTCTTTGATGTGAGTAGATCTGTAACCTGGCTTCTGTAATTCCCATCAAAACTCCTTATAATATAGTCTGTTCTAATAATGCCACTGATAACACTAAAACCAGCCAGTTCCCTAGGATACAGAGCAATAAATGTTTTATATAACATCCTCCCTATAAAGTATCCTGAGGAAAACTAGACAACAAGAAGTGGAGTAGACAGGAAAAAATTGGGGTAACATAAGTTTCATATGGGCAGTGGGAGAAAGTTTTGTACATTATAGAAAGGTTAAATATAGGCTGAGTCAAGACAAAGAGAGGTGAACTGTGGTAGAAGTGGGAAATATGCAATGAGAAATGGTCCTTTTTCTGATAAGCAGAGAAATGGAGAATATATTTTGAGATTCAGGTTCAGAAAGGTGATAACTGAAGAAGGAAAAGAAGTAGTGAAAGAGCAGAAGGACTGGAAAAATGTCAGTGTTTGGGGGCTCAGAAGATGAGGCAAGCCTAACATTTTGAAAATTAAGGAGGACTTTGGCACTGGAGGGGAAACCACCAAACAGGAGCAAAATGTTCTTCTTCCAGCAGGCAGCACTCAGGCAGTGCACCAACCACTCTCCTCTTTGAGATACAGGATGATAAGAGCGTGTCTGAGCCCATCTACATCAGGCAACTCACTGAACACACTAACGTAATGCATCTGATCTAGTTCATTTTAGATGGAGGAGGCTCAGGAAACTCAAGATGAGACGAACCAGCTGGCCTTCGCTGGATGTGTGTGACTGCATTGTCCTCATCTTAAAACTGGATCTCCTCTCACCACAGGAGCTTCTAGCAGTTGCCTTGAAGAGCATTGAGCAGTGCTCTTGGAGGAAAACCCAAGGTCTTCTCAAACACACTTGGTTTTACTGCACTGAACATGAGGCTCAGCAGACATGGTTGTTGGCAACGTGCTGTAAGACAAGAAAAGGTGGCTATGAAAAGCTGTGGCATCTGGGACTTGTTTCCAAAGCGCAGGCAGCCTCCGAAGCCTGGCCTTATGGGGAACAAGGGATTTTATACCCCAGCAGCCTCTCTGCAGCAAACAGGCATGAGCCCATGAGGATTTAAACACAAATCTTTCAGATTTTGACCTGACTCTAATTCCTTTTGATCCTTAAGACTAAACTTTGTTCTACTCACGCATGTGTGGTGCTGGTACTGTAGAGCTGCTCTTTTTTGGAGGACTAAACACAGCAGCACTCAGGATGTGTTCTGGGCCTGTCCTCTATTTGATAAGGTACAAAAACATCCTGCTGCCTACTCTGTCAAGGGCTTGTTTCTCTGTGAAAATCCTTTCTCTTAATCCTTGGTTTATGATTGTCTGAGAAAATATTCTAATGAGCCCTGAAATGCTGAACGGGACTCTCCCTCGGGAGGGATGCTGCCGCCCTGATGCTGCAGCCCCTGTGCCGTGCCCTTCTCACACCCTGACTGCTTGATGTCAGGAAATCCTGGCTGAAAGGGGGAGTCTAGTCCTCAGGAGAAGAACAAAACCTGAATCATGAAGTGCTCTTAATCTCATAGTAAACTTAATTTATGTTTTCCTTTTGCCTCACTTAGCTCCTGAGAGTATTCAAGTGACCTCTGCCTCTAAACATTGGACATTTCCATTTTCATTCTAGCATGCCCATGTCAAAGACACAATTGAGCTTTCAAGGGAAATCTGAGAAACAGAAACAAAAGAGATAACGGAGGCTTCTGAAATGGTGGTGGTGACAGCCCAACTGGCTTCAGCGCATTTGAGTCCCCCCTATTGAGAATTTTTCTCACCTTCACATAAAGGGCCAGTATCCGTTACAGCCACATGTGTCGGCTCTACAGATGCACCTTGTTGATTAGGTGAACTTTGTGCACCTGATCTTGGTGGTGTTCGGAAGCCCAGACACAGACAAGATGTTTTTGTTATTCATGCCTCCCCTACTCAGGTGCTGTGTGTCGCTACTAGGCTGTAACTCAGCCCCTAAAGGTTTAGCGCTGAAGACCCCATCCTGTCTACATCTTCCACCAGCTATAACGCTGGTTACTATAAGCTTCTCTGTGGTTGCAATGGATCTGCCTACAGAGACAAGCTCTGTGTGCTGGTTGGGCCCACTTTAAAACAAAAATGCGGTCAGTAGGGATGGAGAATATGGTAAATATTTTGAAGGATGCTGAGGCTTTTGAAAGACTGAGGCTAATCATGCTTTCAGCTGAAGGTACGGCTGCTTCTGTTGCAAAACATTGAAATAGGATAAATTCAGTTATCAGACTGTCATGATACTTAAATCATAATGCGTGGATATATTCGGAAACTATCTGGAGAAACGGGCTGAGACTGAGATGACAACGTTCACTGATGGGATCATCTTAGAGAAAGCAAACTTGACTGGCAACGTGCAGAGGGATATCACGGTGCTGAGTGACTGGGTGACAAAGTGATAGTTGAACTTTGTAATCCTGACAAGGGAAAAGACATGCACAGGAGGCTGGGTTGTGTAAATAATATATAAATAGCCAGTGCGGCAGAGCCAGCAGATTGAAGAAAGTGAGGCTTCCCCTGTGCTTCTTAGACCACACCTGGAATACTGTGTCCAGTTTTGGGCCCCCGGTATAAGAAAGTCTTTGGTGACTGTGAGTCCAGTGGAGGGCCACCAGGATGGTGGCGGCTGGAGCACTTGCCCTGCAAGGAGAGGCTGGAGATCGTGGCCTGTCTAGAAGAGAGGTCTTTGGGAGTCTTCCAATATCTCATGGCAGGCTGTTGGGCTCGATGACCTCCCAAAATCCAACCTGAGCTCTTCTATTATTCTGTAATCCTTAGGAAAGTTAGTTCCAGTAACTAGTTTTGTCTAAACATCAACTTCATGGATGGGACCAATCACAAGATGTAAACAGAACATCAGGAATTATTAGGAAGGGAGCAGAGAAAAAACAGGAATTATCAACATCAAATAATATAAATACAAGGTGTGCCTGGATCATGTACATCATGTGCAAACCTGTTCTCCCACCGATCAAAAAGGATAGAATAGAACTAGAAAACGTAGGTGGAAGGGAAAGAAGGATAATTAAAAGCTTGAAAAAGAGACAGTAATTCAACTAGGACTATTCTTTTTGGAAAGAAGGTAACAGGGGAGGTATAATACAGTAGATAAAATCATGATTATCATGAGAACATGGAAGGGGAACCTGGTGGCAGGTTCAAAACAGTCAAAGTGAAACATATCTGCATTGTAGATAGGATGTCTCAAGAAAGCAGCTGGCCTGTGGCCGGATAGCAGAAAAAGGCTGGATTTTATACATGACACGTTGTCAAGATTTCCATGCAAGTTTTTCAGACAATGAAGAAAATCTAAATAAGAATACATTACAACAATACTGCTATTCAGATGGATCTGAACAATGCATGTATTTAGCAGTTTACAGGTTTCATAAACAATTGCTTCATCTTCACTTACTGTTAGCCATATCTCTACGCAAGCCCAGAGAGTTGTGGTGAACGGAGTTAAATCCAGTTGGCGGCCGGTCACGAGCGGTGTTCCCCTACAGGTTAAAATTTTATTCTATAAAAATCAGAGGCTTTGCTACAGAACTCAGGACTAATTTATTACTCTATATAGCATATACCTATTTATATGTATATAGTGATGTACCTTCTAAAAGCTGTTTTGCATTTACCCGGTATTGCTATGCATGTATGGGGCAGAGAGGGCAGCTGGCCAAGTGGGGTGTTAGCCTGTGGCCATGCTTGCAGGCAAGGGGGCTTGCAGTCCCTCCTGCAGCCCCTGGGGCAGACACTGTTGCTGCTCTTTTATCAGCGGTACTCAGTCATGGCTGCCTGATGGAGCTCACATGCCATCCCTGGAAAAGCCAGTGGTGCACGTGGAGATGGCTGCATCACACACGTTTGCCCACACCATGAGCAAAGACATTCCCAGTCCCAGCAAATGTAAGCCTAAGTCCTTTGGTTGTTACTCTTTTCCTGCTCTTTATTCATTTGCTCAGGGTTTTCTTTTTCTGTTCACATCAAATCAATTTTTAAGTCCACTCAAAATTTTGTATTTTCTTTTTTTTTTTTTGAAGATTTCCACTTTATATAACTTAAAAATACTTCTGTGTGAGCTTACTGGCAAATTTTGTGTCTGTATTTTGGAGTAAGCAGATCAGACCCGGCACTGAAATTTAACTAATATCTTTTTTTTTTCCCTGAAATCCAGCTCAATTTTTCATGTAGTTACCCAGTATACAGTTCACATACTAATTGCATTTGTCGAAAGTCTTATTAAAATCTCTGATGTTAACAGCCATAAGAACAGCCATAAAAGCAATAAAACTGATCTAGGAGGGTTTCATGAAAACCTTTGGTTTCTGATCTACTTGGTTGCTCTCATATGCTGACTATTCCCAGTTTCATCCAGGACTGGGTTTAGATGGGTTTATAAAATAAGAATGTTTTCTTACTCACACATTCCCATTTCTACAGACTGGGTTGAGTTCAGTCCCTTCTGGTGCTATGCCCAACATCAAAAAACCTCAGTCTGAAGGTAGATTCTGCTTCTTAATTCAGCACTGGGAAACTTACAGTAAAGAAAAAAAAATCACCATTGTAACTAGACCTTTTATAGAATCATAGAATCATAGAATCATTAAGGTTGGAAAAGACCTCTATTCCATTTTATTCCACATCTTTAAAGTTCCTCTTCCAGCTTTGAATAGGTTCAGTCTCAGATAGAGCTGATCTTCTCATTATTACTGGAAACTTTGAAGCTGTTTATCCCCAGACAGAGAGCTGAAGGTAGAGAGTCTGTAAAATTTTCCACATAGCGCAGGAATATGGGGAGAAAAGAATTCAGAAAGGAGACGCAGGGCCTTTCTCACGAACTTGAAATCCTGGCAAGCAGCTCCTTGAAGTTGTAATTGAAAATCAATCTGATATATAATTAAATTCTAGTCATCACATATGCACCAACTAGTCTCTTCAGCTCTTAGCCAAGGCAGCGGAGGAACAGGGCTATCGATCAGGGAGGGCTCCTGCGCCATCAGCAGCACTCAGTGGCTCCGCGCGGGGCTGCCCTGATGCACGACTGGCAGGCAGCGCCGCGCAGCTCCGAGACGGGAGGACAAACAGCCGACTCCAGCGAAGGTGTCCAATATTCCCTAATCATTTAAGTGCACTGCGCAGAGAGCCCGGACTAGTCCCACAGTCTCTGTGCTGCCATCAGTCTTTCCAATAAATGAGCTTTGAGCAGGCTCCAGAGAGAAAAGGAAAGAAGGCTGATCAATTTTTTCCAATATTAGGTTTTTATTTTAACTTCTCCCCCTCAACTGCTACTTGGGTTAGGTGCTCTGTAATTATACTCATCAAGGTCTGTCAACATAAATTGACAGCCTTGGTTTAAGGGCATAACTCTAGTTTC
Organism: Fulmarus glacialis; assembly: GCF_000690835.1. Lineage (NCBI taxonomy): Eukaryota > Metazoa > Chordata > Aves > Procellariiformes > Procellariidae > Fulmarus > Fulmarus glacialis. The sequence continues at coordinate 38,851 of NW_009232577.1, forward strand.
TTTACTAAGTCAGAGAGAGAGAACTAGCACTGATTGATTATTTCTTTAAAGAAGAGGAACTAGAATGGCTTTTTTCAAATTATTCAGTGTTTTTAAAGCCAAGCTATGCAATCTATACATGGCCCTTGCTGATCTCCCTTTATTCCTGACAAAAAGAAAAATTATCTTGTCTGCTACTCTAGACACTTTTGATATTAGCATTAATATTAACGGACTTGTGTTCCTCTTCAGGGCTACATTATTAATTTGTCTAGGTATTTTCAATGCCCTCATCACTGTATGCATTGAACCCTGCCAAAGTGTGCATGTTCACACACTGCCAATGAAGAAAACCTTGCTAACTTAGAAGTAAAATAACATCAGTAAATATCACTCTTATATGGAACAGGAATATTATATCTAAATGGAAAAATAATCATGTTTAATGAAACTAATGGAATTCTTAAAAAATGTCGCTAAATAAGCTGGGTAGGGGGACTGATTGACATAATTTATTTGACTTTCCAAAAGAGCCATTGATAAACTCCCTTCAAAAGCCCCCAAGAAGGTAGGCATGAGACAGGGGGGAAGAAATATCCCAAGTCAAACAGTAGTAAGAGTGGGGCTGATAGCAAACCCCATGAGGCCGGGTCAGCGGGTGGGGGCTGCAGGCACTTGCCTGTTTAAACACCTCCCAGTCCTTATAACTTATTTTCATGCTTATAATTTTAACTGTTCATGCAGAAATTTTCTCTGCTGGTGCCTGCCTCAAGTTGGCTTGTTGTCTTTAAAAGTCTCTTCAAAACCAATCCAGCTCCTGTAGCAAGAGTGTCATGGAAAAAAAGTATTCCTTTGCTATTTGAAAGAAAAAGCAAACAAACTCCAAACCAGTAACTTTTTGTCTGAGACTCCAGTGCCCCTGTGCTGTGTCTGGCATGTGCGGGACGGACCGCCGTGCCGCAGCAGTACCCAGCCCTCCTGGACCTTTGCACCCTCCTCCGCGCCCGCGCCCTGCCTCAGGCTGCCCTGCTCACAGCATCCCACCCCTGCCTGGTGCGGGGAAGCCCCCAAAAGCGGGAAAGAAATGCAATGCAATGTGGTTGCTACTAAGACAGCTATCATACAGCGGAGGGACAAACTCGTCCTCGTGTTGAGCATGACTGAAAGCAGGACAGGCCACTGGGTCCCGCTGGGCAACCAAGTGCGGAGAGAAGAAAAGACCTCGTATGTGCCCTCGGGACAATGAAAGCATTAAGGAAAGGACACCAATGACACACAGCAATTATTTTATTTGGGTGTTCTTCTTCTGCCGTGCGTATAGCTGCTACACTGTGTCCTTGGACAACAGCCAAACCTGGACTTTTTCAGGGCATTGGTCTCATGTGGGTTGTTGTGCTAATCCTCTGCCTTAGGAGGAGAGACATGGGCTGCCCCCTCCTCCTGTATTTTTGCTGTTGGCCCCATAACCATTTGCTTTCCCCTGTTCTCTTTTCCTGAGTTTCACCACTCCGCATCTCAGGGACAGCTCTGTGGTTTTTTTTTAGGGATGGGCTAAACCCCGCCTTTAAAGGGTCTGGTTAGGGACAAGTTAAGATGACTAGCTAAGAGGAGAAATGGCAGAAAAACAGAGACGGGGACAGGGGGCCCAGATGGGAGGTGCTGGGACTGCAAATCAGGCAGACTGATGCTGCGATCAGGCCCTGGGAAGCAGGGCTGCGGTCAGCAGACGCTCGAGGAGAAAGCCGGGGAAAAGGCAGCCTGGAGCAGAAGGGGTCAAGCCCTGGCTCAAGTGGGCTATGGCACATTTCCCTCGAGAAACAAAACAAAGATTGCTCAGTCTCATCATTCGTCTGACATCCTCACGCAAAGCACACTGCACGCCCTGCTATTTTCCTCTTCAGTATTAGGGCTAACAGCTTGCCACTGCTGCTTCGTTTTCACAGGTGGCTAAAATCCATGTACCAAGTCCAGCTGTCACTGAGGACTGCACCAGTGTCACAAGGATGCTGCCCGACGGTTGTACTTTATTGCTTTTTCCAGAAGGTCCCTGCTGAAAAAAATAGTGTTAAGAAACATAGTGTAAAAATGTTACCTGCAGTATTAAATTAAATGTTTATCATGCGTAATTCTTTCTTTGCAACGTGTTTTCAGGACACGGAATAGTTCACTAGTTTGTGCTGAGGTCAGTGAATAGTTTCTGCAAGAAAAAAGGTAAAAGGAAAACTGGAGCTATTTCATTTTGCCCTGTTAAATATGAACTTAAAATTAAAGATTTCACTTGGCTATACTTTCTTCTTAAATGAAGATTGTAAGTATGCACAAGATGTTTTGATTTGGAGTGAACAAAATGATCTCCTGGTGGGGGATATCCCCATTCTCCAGCTGGGAAGCTAAAGCACAGAGGCTGAGGTCAGAGACTACCTGCTGAATTTGGAACACCTACTTGAGATGCCAGGACCTTCTAGCATTTGGCATCAGACCGTGCTTTGTATGTGCAAAGCACAGTTTGCGTTGACTTGGTTCATGAGTGAGAGCTTGGGAACTTCAACAAATCAGATCCCGAATCGCATCAGGCAGCCAGGAAAAGGGACAACCCCCCGTTCCTCTTCAACATGCGTGATCACTCTGAGACCCTTGGGCTTCCTCTGATCACTGTCTCTGCAGTGGGTCACTACTCCTTTAAAAAAAATCATCTTCACATTTCTAAACAAAAAATAAGGAACCTGAGGGCCTGATGCCGTGTTTTTTGCTACACAGTAAGGATCCCCCACGGGCAGCTGAAACGCCGTTCCTTTTTCTTCTCATTAAAACAATGAATTCCACTTGGGTTTGTGTAGGCTGCCTGGAAGGAAATGCACAGAGAAATAAGAATTTCTATTTTGACCCTTCCCAGCAAATTCAAGTCCTCAGTTACAAATTAAAAATGAGCCCCAGGCTATGGAAATACCGAAGAAAAAGGGCTGTAAAATTGTTTTCATTTAGAAGGAATAGAAGATGGTATGCAAACTCTCTTGAGCATCCTGTAAGGCGCTCTTACATGCTCACTAGAAACAGGTCTTTCCCTTATATTCAGAAATAAGAATTTGTGTAACTGCTTTGAGTTGGTTGGAACTGCTGTTTAACGTGCTTGGATAGGACTCACGTAGGGGCAGCATGACTGCTTAGGCTCCAGTATGATCATAGAACCATAGAATGGTTTGGGTTGGAAGGGACCTTTAAAGGTCATCTAGTCCAACCCCTGAGCATTTTGGGTAGAGCCTTTTGGATTAAGTAATACCCACAGGTATGATTAGATTGGAAGCTCTCCAATGTAAAGAGCCATCGTTTTGTCCTGTGTTTGCTGTGCACCATTTCAGTACGGTGCCCATTCTTACATGTTGGTAATCGCGTCCATAGCCCTGTGGTTTGCTGTGGTTCTCCCACTCTGCAGTCCAGGAAAGCCCTGCACCGGTAGCTCCTTAGTGCGCACTTCACTGTCACCAGTGCCTGGCCAGGTATCTTTTCCCCACTCCTGATACTTTTTTTCATTGTTGGCTATTTCTCTTTTTACAGAATATGATTTCCCCGTGACAGGAGCCAGGCCTTTTGGAAATTTGCTATCAACTCTTGGCACTCCTTAAAATGCTTAACTAATAAAATCATGGAGCCTGGTACTTTTCTCTTTCCAGTGAATGAGAACAAAATATGAATTACCTCTCTCTCAAATTCCTCTACCTGGCTCAGTCAAATTTTGTTCTGATGAACCTTAAAAGCCTGGGTTTGAACAGGGATATATATGGTAGTTGCTCCATCTTTTCAGTGCAGCACAATTCCAGGTTTAAGTCTAGGCTCTTCTGCCCTCCCCTAGCCCCATTGCTGTTTGCTTCAGCTTCACTTGAGTCATTTGTCTGCCTGTTGCTTTCTCTCTCCACTCCTGGAAAGCCATTAGAATTGATTTCTGAAAGTATTTTAAATACTTCTGCTGGTCCCTCTAGGGCTGTCTCAGAGTCTGCATAGATTGCTGTCAGTTGGGATGGTACTGGAAGATGCTGCATTCACACCAAGGGAGAAATCCCTCTTTCCACATCCTTCTGTTTCACATTTCTTTTCTGGGCTTCTAAGCAGAAAATTTTCCTGATGCTTTGAAATAAATAGTCAGTGGAAATAAATATGCAATCCTGGCTCCATGGAAATCAATAGCAAAATGCCTGCTTGACTTCAAAGGGCTGACCTATAAGGTTAATGGCACTAATTTAATGCTGCACATAAGATAAAATCCGCTTGTGAGCCTTGTACTGTACCTGAGGAGCTGAGGGTTAAAATGTGACATTGTTACTAGCTGGTTTAGTTGAAACAGAACCTCATTTTTCTCATGGCTTGGACAATTGTGGACTTTGTCATCCTTTTCCTATAAGTAAGCTAATCTTTTTATTGATATAGTGCACACCAAGTACTACGGTGATTTGTGATGTGGGAAAGTCTTTTTTTTGCAATTTCAGCATGGCCCTGAAAGCAGCTTAAACAACAGAAATGGAAAACCCAGTTACACATGCCAAATCATTATTCTGAGAGTTCCTCCAAATGATACGCAGGAGTACAAGCCCTACAATACAAAGAGATTGAGGAAAATCTGTAGGCAGCATGTGAATCACATTGTCGTGCTTCTCTATGGCACACGTGGCATCACGCACTTTATTTAAGTCAGCGCCCAGCAGACCAAATCCATTTGGAAGAAAGGTGATCGGTTCTGCGGAGCTGCTGGGCATGAACCAAATAGGTGTGGGAGACATGCCTGCAGTCACCTGTGAAAATGTCAGGGCAGAACAGGGGCATTAGGAAGACTCCAGAAGCTGGATATGAGGTTTTAGTTTTTGTCCTTACCGGACTTGGAAAGGTATTTCTCTAGATTCAAGTTAACCGGTTCAAAGCCTTATTGCTTTGGGTCACATTTGCACAATGGAATTATGAACACGTATTTGAGAAAACCTGAAATTAAGTAGTTAATTACTAAGTTTCAGGATTTTTTTCTGTTTTTCAGAAGAGGGCCTAGAAATAAGATCTGGGTGGTGAAACGATTCATTGAAACATTTTTGACATTCAGTCAAATGTCTTAAGTAATCTGACAAACTGGTGGGATTTGAAATTGCTTTTGTTCTTGTTAAGGCATTGTTCATCTCTGCCTGCATAGTCCTGCCTGCCCCACTTCCCTCTCCGTAACAGCCCTGGTTTGTGCAGAGCAGAGGAGTGCAGGAGAAAGCCCTGATCGGGCCCAAATGGCTTTCCT